>NW_024084241.1:0-1878 GCF_003009895.1 Hyaena hyaena | reverse complement strand
AAAAAAAAAAAGATAATGTGTATCAAACACAGAGACCAGCATATAGTCACAGGATGTAGTCATAGCTATCAACAAATGATAGCTATGATGGCTATTATTTATGTTTCTCTGACATACTTTTGCCTTGAGCACATTTAGGAGTGCTGATAAGCCCAACCATGTTGTGCATCATGACTCACTTTGATCCTGTTTCTTCAACAGTCCTTTTACTCTACAATGCTCCTAAAGTTTAAGAAAAATAGTCTTGTAGGAATTTGACCTCAAAGATATTATCAAGCAGATAGAGTGATACTGAGGCGAACATCAGAGGACAGACTAAAGTGGCCTAGATCCACTTCTTACAGAAATGCCCCCTTTTGTATTCTGCAAGGTCTGCTAGAAGTTCCTCCTTCTGGAAAATATGACAAAGATATTAATAAATGTGATGACTTGGGGAGCAAACATGTTCGAGGCTCTGAATATCCAGAGCATTTGAGAGAAATGCTCTGCTCTATATGGCCTAGAGGAGTTAACCCAAAGGATGCCACCTTGGGTTCCCCTCATGCCCCAAATGCCATCACTGACAGAACTGGGATTTGTAGTCAATGCTAAGTGCCCTTAGAGATCATTTCTTATTTCACAGGAAGAAATAACTTTCCAAAGCAGTTAATTTCTCTGACCAACATGTACCACTGACCATAATCCATTGCCAGTAACTACCTAAGGGATTTTCATATATCGATTTGTTTCATCTACACTATATAGTTCTGGAGATAAACGTATTATTAATACTATTTGTAGATGAGGAAATTAAGTTGCCAAGAAGGTAAGTAACTTTTCCACAGGTGTACAGCTGATAAATGGCAGATCTGGAATTTGAACCTAGGCTCCAGTGTCTGTGTTCTTAATTACTACTCTATGGTGGTTATTGTACAATCCTCTCTTGGAAACTAAGCAGGCATCTCAAATACCTTCTGCAGGCTAAATAGATGAAGGCAGTATTTTAACTAGTTCCTTACTTGTTAATTTACATTAAGAGTTTTAATAGTTTTAAAATTCTTTGAATATTTAAAACAGCTGCCAAAAATCAATGAAATAAATATAAAAGAATAAAATAAAATGCATAAGCTATATGTCAGACTAGGATATGCTAGACATTTGAATGGGATTGTGTTCTACCCAATTGTAGCAGTAAAAGATGATTTACTACTAGAGAAGATAGATCTATCTAATAAGCCTAAGAATTCAGACAGACTGTTAGTATGTTTATTTTGTATTAAAGTTGAATCTTCAAATCAGTGGTGAAACGATGACCTGTTTAGTATGGTGGTACACTTGGTTTTCTCTATGATGGTAAACATCTGATAATAATCTCACAACATGTACAAGACATTCCGCGTGGATTAAATATCAAAACATGAAAATTAAAAACCATGAAAGTGCTAAAAGAAGGTCTAGGATATGAGCATTATAACTTTTGACATCCCTGAGAATGACAAAAAACTCAAGAGTCATAAAGAAAAGATCTGATAGGTTTATCTTCATCAAGCACTCACACACACACACACACACACACACACGTGTGTAGATTACCAAATACCATAAATAAAGTTTGATAAATAAAGATAGATTATAAATTTAGTATATATAAAAATTATTTTCGGTAATATTTAATGCAATATATATCATTTGGTAGAATATATATATAATCATATATATATATGATCTGCATGAGCTGTCATAACATAATACCACCGACCAGGTGGCCTTAAGCAACAGAACTCATTTTCTCACAATCCTGGAGCCTGGAAATCTGAGATCAGGGTTCCAGCATGGTTGAACTCTGGTGAGAGCTTTCTTCCTAACTTGTAGACGGCCACTTTCTCACTGTGGCCTCAC
>NW_024084240.1:0-1879 GCF_003009895.1 Hyaena hyaena | reverse complement strand
CTCTCTCTCTCTCTCTCTCTCTCTCTCCCCTTTGTTTGTTTGATTTGTTTCTTAAATTCCACACATGAATGAAAAGTTATTTTTCTTTCTTTGACTGACTTGTTTCACATAGCATAATACTCTCTAGCTCCATCCATCTTGAACATGGCAAGATCTCATTTTTTTATAGCTGAATAATATCCCATTATATATATATAAGAAATATTCCATTACTCAGATGAATACTATTCATATATATTCATATAGATATATATCACATCTATTTATCCATTTATCAGTCAATGGACATTTTGGGCTCATTCCATAATTTGGCTATTGCAGATAATGCTGCTATAAACATTGGGGTCCATGTATCCCTTGGAATTAGTATTTTTGTATGCTTTGGGTAAATACCTTGTAATGTGATTACTAAATTGTAGGATAGTTCTAGTTTTAACGTTTTGAAGAACCTCCCAAAGGATACCTCCAAGAGGGTTCCCCTTTGTCCACATCCTCATAAACAGCTGCTGTTTCTTTTGTTGTTGATTTTAGCTATTTGACAGATTTAAAGACGATTTCTCCTTGTACTTTTGACTTGCATTTCCCTGGTGATCAGTGTTGTTGAGCATCTGTTCATGTGTCTGTTGGCAATCTTTATATATTCTTTGGAGAAATGTCTGTTCATCTCTTCTGTCCATTTTTAATTGGATTATTAATTTTTTGGGTGTTGAGTTGTATACGTTCTTTATATACTTTGGATACTAACCTTTTATCAGATATGTCCTTTGCAAATATCTCCTCACATTCTGAAGGTTGTCTTTTAGTTTTGTTGATTTTTTCCTTCACTGTGCAGAAGGTCTAATTTTGATGTAGTCCCAATAGTTTGTGTTTGCTTTTGTTTCCCTTGCCTCAGGAAACACATCTGGTAAGAAGTTGCTATGGCCAATATCAAACAGGTTACTGCCTCAGTTCTCATTTAGGATTCTTATGGTTTCAGGACTCACATTTAGGTCTTTATTCCATTTTGGGTTTACTTTTGTGTATGATGTAAGAAAGTGGTTCAGATTCATTCTTTAGCATTAGCATGTTGCTGTCCAGTTTTCTGAGCACCATTTGCGGAAGAGACTGTCTTTTTCCCACTGGGTATTCCTTCTTGCTCAGAGATTAATTAACCATATATTTGTGGTTTATTTCTAGATGTTTCATTCTGTTCCATTGATCTATGTGTCTCTTTTTGTGCCAGTACCATACAGTTTTTATTACTACAGCTTTATAATATAACATGAAGTCCAGAATTGTAATGCCTCCAGCTTTGCTTTTCTTGTTCAAGGTTGTTTGGGCTATACAGGATGTTTTGTGGTGGTTCCAGACAAATTTTAGGATTGTTTATTTTAGCTCTGTGAAAATTGCTGGTGGTATTTCCATAGGAATTGCATTAAATGTGTAGGTTGCTTTGGCTAGTATAGACATTTTGGCAATATTTTTCCTTCCGATCCAGGAGTATGAAATGTATTTCCATTTCTTTCTGTCATCTTCAATTGTTCACAGAGTACAAATGTTTTACCTTGTTTGGTTAGGTTCATTCCTAGGTTTCTTATGATTTTTGGTGTAATCATAAGTGGTATTGATTCCTGGATTTCTCTTTCTGCAGCTTCATAATTGGTGTATAGAAATGCAACAGATTTCTGTACATTGATTTTGTATCCTGGGACTTTACTGAATTTGAGTGTCAATTTTTCGAGTTTTTGGTGGAGTCTTTTGGCTTTTCTACATGGAGTATTATGTCATCTGCAAGTAGTGAAAGTTTGCCTTTTTCCTTGTTGATTTGGATGCCCTTTATTTCTTTTTCTTGTCTGATTGCTGAGGCTTGGACTTCCAGTACTATATTAAATAACAGTGG
>NW_024084239.1:0-1880 GCF_003009895.1 Hyaena hyaena | reverse complement strand
TTACCTCCTCCTTCTGTTTTCTTTTCTTTAAGTTCACTTGTTCATTTTTGGAGAAAGAGAGTGTGTGCTTGTGTGTGAGCCAGGCAGGGGCAGAGAGAGATGGGGTGAGACAGAATACCAAGCAGGCTCTGCACTGTCATCAATGAGCCCACTGCAGGGTTTGAACTCACAATCTGTGAGATCATGACCTGAGCTGAAATCGAGATTTGGGTGTTCAACCAACTAAGCCACTCTGGTGCCACCCACCCCCGAAGCCCTGTTTCACGTACATTCTCATTAACTCGAAGGGGGCATTTGGAGTTCACTCATCATTCAAGGCAATTGCAATGGTTAATGTAATTATTGGAGAAAATTTCAAAATTCTTTATTATAAACAAATTCCTGCATGCAGTGGTAAGACCAAGATGCAGATATGTTTCTATCCTATCCCAAGTTCATAAATGAGCCACATTGTGGTCATGGCAATTGCTAAGATTCTTTTTAGGAATGTTGTGATTTCTCTTATTATGATTGTTGCCTAGATAGCAGAAGCCCGCAGCAATAGGAAAGAACAGAGTCCTCTTATCAGGCTTGAATACCGAATGAAGGCTTCTCTCCTCTACTCCCATCTGTGACGCTTCCAGGTCAAAAAGATAAACACAGATCGCACGCTTAAAAGACCTGGCACTGAGCATTTGGTTTGAGCTGGAAGAGAAAATACTCACAGTCTTTCCTTCTCCAGTGAAGTGGTAATCATCTAATTGGAAGTTCAGATTTCTCTTCCGTCTGGAACTTAGTCTGAAACAGAGCAACCTCATCCACAGACACCAGCTCTGCATGCAGCACCACACCTTCTGGGGTCTAAGGGATCAGGAGCAAAGGGAATAAGCTCATGTCAGTGTAGGACATTACAATGGGTGTTTAGATAAGAATATGGCATCTCCCTCAAAGGAAGAATAAAAATGTTTGCAGATATCCAATTACCTTTTGGAAGAAGAAAGATGGTCTTTAAAGAACCACTACAGTTGTATGAAATGAAGACATTGGCATGTGAATGGGAAACTGAAGGTCCTGAAGAGGGGCAAGATGGCGGAGAAGTAAGGATTCCGTACTTCCACTCACGCCCATACATCACACGGAAAAGATCTGAAGCCATTGGAAACCTTATAGAACCTGAGATATTGGGAGGAAAAGGACGCAGAATCCACTGAGAAAGCCTTCTAACGTGAGTGCGACCTGGGGAAGATAAAATCGGGCCAGGATCGGAGACTCCAGGGTGGGAGGCGATCCCCCTCTACCCTCTACGGGGAGTGAGAGGGGAAAAGGAGAGAGTCCGAGACAGAAAAACCTCCGCTCGGGGCATAGAAAGACTGTACTTACCAAAAACCTGCACACCAGGTCCCCTCGCGCCACCTGGTCCCTGAGGGGATGAGCACACAAACTGCAGCTTTGTGCTGCTCCCGGCGGCTGGACGTCAGAGCAGCGGCGCGCCTGCCGCCATTGTCCTCCCGGGCGGCTGGGGCCCCTGGAAGAGCCGCGTGCGGACACTGGGCATCCGTGCTCCTGGCTGCCTGGGGCTATGGAGGGAAGGCAGAGAGCTAAAAACTGGGAGATTTGCCTGTGAGTTCGTGTTTCGGGTGAGGAGCATAGAGGGACCTGGTTTTCCTCACTCCAGCGGTCTCCGCGCCCCCGGCAGGCAAGCCCCGCGCATGCGCGCCAGCCCGACCCAGAGAAGGAAGCAGCGATTCTGACTCCGCCCCCAGAGCTCGGCAGGGGGCCTGGAATTGCCCGAGGGGGTTGCCTGGGAAGCTGTGTCTAAGGCAACTTCAGCGGGGCGCGCAGACTGGGATCTAGAGATTGGGACTGGCCTGGGTTGAAGAGTGCAACCAACTTCGGCTGCG
>NW_024084238.1:0-1882 GCF_003009895.1 Hyaena hyaena | reverse complement strand
CCTGGAGCCTGTTTCAGTCTGTGACTCCCTCTCTCTCTGACCCTCCCCTGCTCACGCTGTCTCTCTCTGTCTCTCTCTGTCTCTCTCCTAGAAATAAATAAAAATATTTTAAAAAATGATAAAATATAACTATAATGAAATAATATTATTATAAGCATTATTAGTAACGAAGTCTGTGGTCTACGCTAGCGTTCCTTCTTGGTGCCATCCATCGAGTAGCTTAACTTCCTAAAAATCCTCTGTGCTCCACCTAGTCCTCCCTCTCCCCACCCCCACCCCCTGGCATCCACTGGCCCTGTTCTTGTCTCCATAGTTCTGCCTTCTCCAGAAAGCCACGGCGATGGGATCGTACAGCACGTACCCTTTCCATATTGGCTTCTTTCCCTCGGCAATACGTCTTCTTTCAAGTTCCTTCCTTGTCTGTTTGTGGCTTCGTAGCTCATTTCTTTTTATCTCTGTAACTATCACATTGTCTGGATGGACCACAGTTTCTTCCCCACTCTATTGGAAGGCATCTAAATTCTGGCAGTTGTAAGTAGAGCTGCTAGAAGCACTCGTGTGCAGGGCTTTGGGCGGACGTAAATGTTCAGGTCCTTTCAACCAGGAGAGTTGACACGCAGGTCATTGGGAAGAATGGGCTCGGTTCTCCAACGACCTGTCACACTGTCTTCCCAAGTGGGTGCCCCGTGTTGCACTCCCACCAGTGACGTAGGGGAGCTCCTTTTGCTCTGCACCCCCATCAGCATCTGGTGTCGGCAAGGTTTTGGATTTGGGCTATTCTAATAGGTGTGTAGTGGTATCTTGTGGTGTTTTTAATTGATATTGACTATTCATATGCCTGTTACCCAGGTGGTTTTTTTTTTTTTTTTTAATTCATGGGCCTAATGCAGATATTTCTTCTTCCAAGCAGAAAGAATTGGCTTATCATTATGAGAGCAATATGTTTCTAGACTGATTGGGCCAAACATTCCTTTAACACATCTTTCAAAAGTAGTGGAGAGGGGCTCCCGGGTGGCTCAGTCAGCTAAGCGTCTGACTCTTGCTTATCAGCTCAGGTCATGATCTCATGGTCTTCAGATGGAGCCGCAGTGTCAAGCTCTATGCTGAGGGTGGAGCCTGCTTGGGAATCTTTCTCTCTCTGCCCCTCCCCCACCCCACTCATTCTCTTGCTCTCCCTCTCTCTCTCTCTCAAAATAAACAAGCTTACAAAAAGCGATGGAGAATGATACTAATACCAAGGAACACTTTCCTTTTTAGATGCTTCTAAATTAGATAGAGAATCAGTACTAACATAGGAGATAATTGATATCTCCTTTAGGGGGTCCTGGTGGGAAAGAAGTTTTCTCAGTCACGTGGAGCCTTTGAGAATGGATTTTGCTGCTTTGCAATGGACCGAAAGCAACCAATCCAGACTGTTGAATACTTGGCAAAGAGTAAGACACTAATAGATTTGAGGTATTTCTACAACCCTGCCTCTCACAGGTGTGTGTTAGGCTAGGTCAGATGGGTTTTAAGAGAGAAAGAAAATCATTATCTCACTGACAGAAACAGCTTGCTTTTAATTCTATCAAACTGAAGAAGTTTGGGGACGCCTGGGTGGTTCAGTCGGTTAAGCCTCTGACTTCAGCTCAGGTCATGATCTCACAGTCCATGGATTCAAGCCCCGCATCGGGTTCTGTGATGACAGCTCACAGCCTGGAGCCTACTTTGGATTCTGTGTTTCCATCTCTCTTTGCCCCTCCCCAACTCACTCTCTGTGTCTGTGTCTCTCAAAAATAAATAAACATTAAAAAAAAAAAAACTGAAGAAGTTTGGTGTCTGTGCTTGTTCTAGCAAATTCTCCCTAAGCCACTACTTATTAGGACAGTACCACTGAGGACCA
>NW_024084237.1:0-1882 GCF_003009895.1 Hyaena hyaena | reverse complement strand
TATAATAATTATAATATATAATTATATTAATATAATTATATATTATATTATATATAATAATTATAATATATAATTATATTAATATAATATATATTAGAATAAATGAATAAATACAATTATAAAACTAATATATAAATATTATTTCTTATTTAATATCTATATTTAATTTAATATAATATAATAATATTATATTATTAAATAAATAATATAAAAATAAATAAATGGTATCATTAATTTAAGAGCTATGTGACTTAATGATTACTTCAACTAGAGTAAATACAGAAATTAAATATAAAATACCAGGATTTTCTTTATGTATTATTCTTTCATTAATTAGGATGACCCAAATTCCATTGGTTCACAACATGGTTGATATATATATATCAATGGACTGTTATTCAGCCATCAAAAGAAGGAAATCTTACCATTTGGTATGATGTGGTTGGAGCTAGAATATATCATGCTAAGCAAAACTAGTCAGTCAGAGAAAGACAAATACTATATGATTTGACAAATACGTGAAATTAAGGAAACAAACAGATGAACATAATGGAAGAGGGGGGAAAGAGGGAGGCGAATCATAAGAGACTCTTAAGGACAGCGAATTAACTGAGAATTGATGCTGGGAAGTGGTTGGGGGATGGGCTAAATGAGTGGTAGGTATTAAGGAGGACCTTTATTGTTATGGTAACTGAGTGTTGAATAGTGGTAAATTACTAAATTCTACTCCTGAAACCAATATTATTACACCAAATGTTAAATAAATAGCATTTAAATAAAAGCTTGTAACAGAATAATAATAATAATAATAATAAAAGAAAACACAAGAAACTAACCATAAAGAAATGGAGATCTAAAAATTACCTGACTGAGAGTTCAGAGTATTTACTTAAATGAGAACAGAGAAATAATAATATTTAAACAAAATGATGTTTAACAAAGAGATTAAAACCATAAAAAGAGCCAATGGAAATTCTAGAACTGAAGAACACAATGATTGAACTGAAAAAGAATCAATAGAGAGGCTGAACACACTTCATCAAGCACAAGAAAGAGTTATTGAGCTCAAAGATAGATGCTTTGAAGTTATCCAGTCAGGAGAATAAAAGAAAATAGACCTAAAAAGCTTTAAAAAAACATACAGAACTTATGTCATCCCCTAAGAAAATCTGTGTATTCATCATGACAACCCCAGAAGAGTGAAAAAAGAGAAAAAGGAGCAGACTTTGTTAAGGAACTGATAACAGACAACTTCCCACATCTGGGGGAGGATATCAGCATGCAGGTCCATAAAGTTCAAGGAACTCAAAGTAGATTGGATATTAGAAAGTGGTTCTAAGACATTATAATTAGGAACTCAGAAAACTTAAAATTTTTTTTAAGTAGACCTTTTTTTATTTTTTTACCATGTAAAAGGTCTAATTAATTCAGTTATGGGAGACAAGAAAAACATAAGCATATTTAAGGTATTTTCTGCAATGAAATTGGATTGTTACATATTTAAAAAATTTAATGCACCAAAATAAATAATGCTATTATTTTTATTATTAAGTTTGATAAATAAGCATCATTTCATAATTAATGTTTTTTCAAACTAAATGGATATTTTGAAAATATGTCAGACCTAAATAGATTAATGATAACTCTCATATTTTCAATATTATAATAATTTCTTATATGTTTTTATTATCTAGTAACAGTCCATTTAATTATTTAATTTGTAGACCAGCATAATAAAAATTGGGAATAAATTAATATATGCAGATATGTATTTACTCTGAACTTACTGTGAGCAACAATACATAAAATATATGATGTATAAAACTTTAGAGACACAATAATATTGAAACAAACTGAATAAATATTTTTGTTTCTCTAACTA
>NW_024084236.1:0-1884 GCF_003009895.1 Hyaena hyaena | reverse complement strand
CCTGGAGCCTGTTTCAGTCTGTGACTCCCTCTCTCTCTGACCCTCCCCTGCTCACGCTGTCTCTCTCTGTCTCTCTCTGTCTCTCTCCTAGAAATAAATAAAAATATTTTAAAAAATGATAAAATATAACTATAATGAAATAATATTATTATAAGCATTATTAGTAACGAAGTCTGTGGTCTACGCTAGCGTTCCTTCTTGGTGCCATCCATCGAGTAGCTTAACTTCCTAAAAATCCTCTGTGCTCCACCTAGTCCTCCCTCTCCCCACCCCCACCCCCTGGCATCCACTGGCCCTGTTCTTGTCTCCATAGTTCTGCCTTCTCCAGAAAGCCACGGCGATGGGATCGTACAGCACGTACCCTTTCCATATTGGCTTCTTTCCCTCGGCAATACGTCTTCTTTCAAGTTCCTTCCTTGTCTGTTTGTGGCTTCGTAGCTCATTTCTTTTTATCTCTGTAACTATCACATTGTCTGGATGGACCACAGTTTCTTCCCCACTCTATTGGAAGGCATCTAAATTCTGGCAGTTGTAAGTAGAGCTGCTAGAAGCACTCGTGTGCAGGGCTTTGGGCGGACGTAAATGTTCAGGTCCTTTCAACCAGGAGAGTTGACACGCAGGTCATTGGGAAGAATGGGCTCGGTTCTCCAACGACCTGTCACACTGTCTTCCCAAGTGGGTGCCCCGTGTTGCACTCCCACCAGTGACGTAGGGGAGCTCCTTTTGCTCTGCACCCCCATCAGCATCTGGTGTCGGCAAGGTTTTGGATTTGGGCTATTCTAATAGGTGTGTAGTGGTATCTTGTGGTGTTTTTAATTGATATTGACTATTCATATGCCTGTTACCCAGGTGGTTTTTTTTTTTTTTTTTAATTCATGGGCCTAATGCAGATATTTCTTCTTCCAAGCAGAAAGAATTGGCTTATCATTATGAGAGCAATATGTTTCTAGACTGATTGGGCCAAACATTCCTTTAACACATCTTTCAAAAGTAGTGGAGAGGGGCTCCCGGGTGGCTCAGTCAGCTAAGCGTCTGACTCTTGCTTATCAGCTCAGGTCATGATCTCATGGTCTTCAGATGGAGCCGCAGTGTCAAGCTCTATGCTGAGGGTGGAGCCTGCTTGGGAATCTTTCTCTCTCTGCCCCTCCCCCACCCCACTCATTCTCTTGCTCTCCCTCTCTCTCTCTCTCAAAATAAACAAGCTTACAAAAAGCGATGGAGAATGATACTAATACCAAGGAACACTTTCCTTTTTAGATGCTTCTAAATTAGATAGAGAATCAGTACTAACATAGGAGATAATTGATATCTCCTTTAGGGGGTCCTGGTGGGAAAGAAGTTTTCTCAGTCACGTGGAGCCTTTGAGAATGGATTTTGCTGCTTTGCAATGGACCGAAAGCAACCAATCCAGACTGTTGAATACTTGGCAAAGAGTAAGACACTAATAGATTTGAGGTATTTCTACAACCCTGCCTCTCACAGGTGTGTGTTAGGCTAGGTCAGATGGGTTTTAAGAGAGAAAGAAAATCATTATCTCACTGACAGAAACAGCTTGCTTTTAATTCTATCAAACTGAAGAAGTTTGGGGACGCCTGGGTGGTTCAGTCGGTTAAGCCTCTGACTTCAGCTCAGGTCATGATCTCACAGTCCATGGATTCAAGCCCCGCATCGGGGTCTGTGATGACAGCTCACAGCCTGGAGCCTACTTTGGATTCTGTGTTTCCATCTCTCTTTGCCCCTCCCCAACTCACTCTCTGTGTCTGTGTCTCTCAAAAATAAATAAACATTAAAAAAAAAAAAAAACTGAAGAAGTTTGGTGTCTGTGCTTGTTCTAGCAAATTCTCCCTAAGCCACTACTTATTAGGACAGTACCACTGAGGACCA
>NW_024084235.1:0-1884 GCF_003009895.1 Hyaena hyaena | reverse complement strand
ATAGGAGGATTAGGAGGAACTTGACGGAGGAACAAGGGGGAGAAGAAGGGTGGAAATGGTGGGGGAAAAGGAGAGAGGCAAACCATGAGAGACTCTTGAATGCTGACAAAAACTGAGGACTGATGAATGTGGGAGGGAGGGGGGATGGGCATGGAGGAGGGCACTTTGGGGATGAGCACTGAGTGTTATGTGGAAAATAATTTGACAATAAACTATTTGTAAAAATAAAATAAAATAAAATAAAATAAAATAAAAATTTGTTGTTTCAGTTCCACAGTTCAATGAATTTTCCAGTTTCCTTCTGTTTCCGATTTCTGACTTCAACCCATAGTTGTTGGAGAAGTTACTTTGTGTGACATCTATCTTGTAAAATCTACTGAGATTCAGTCTGTTTCCCAGCATGTGGTCTGGGAAAGGCCGTGTGTGCCTGGAGGAGAGCGTGTGAAGAGCCGCCATTGGGGGCGTACTGTCTGTTAGGTCCCGTGGTCTCTACTTCCTCACTCATCCTCTGTCTCGTTTTGCTATCTGTTATGTAAACGGGGTACTGAAGCCTCCAACTGTTTCTCCCCTCAATTCTGTCAGTTTTTGCTTCATTATTTTGATGGCCTGTCATTAAGTGTGTAAATGTTTATAGTTGTTAGGTCTTCTTGTCATATGGAACCTTTTATTAATATATAATGTCCTTCTTTGTGTCTTTTTTTAAAAAATGTTTCTTTAGGGGCGCCTGGGTGGCTTAGTCGGTTAAGCGTCCAACTTTTGCTTAGGTCATGATCTCGCGGTTCGTGGGTTCGAGCCCCGCGTTGGGCTCTGTGCTAACTGCCAGCTCAGAGCCTGGAGCCTATTTCGGAGTCTGTATCTCCCTCTCTTTGTGACCCTCCCCTGCTCATGCTGTCTCTCTCTCTCTCTCCTAGGGAAAAAAAAAAAGTTTCTTTATTTTTGAGAGAGCACAACTGGAGGAGGGGCAGAGAGAGAGGGGGAGAGAGAGAATCCCGAGCAGGCTTCGTGCTCAGTGCAGAGCTTGACGTGGGGTTCAACACGGGGCTTGAACCCACATCCATGAGAGGTTGACCTGAGCCGAAATCAAGAGTCGGATGCTTAACAAGCTGAGCCACCCAGGCGCCCCTGTCCTACTTTGTGTCTTGTGACCTTTTGATTTAACCCCATTTTGTCTGATATTAGAATAACCACCCCTTTTGGTGTTTTTGCATCGAATGCTGTACTTTTGTTTACTATTTGCATGGAATCTCTTTTTTCATCTTTTCACTTACATTCTGTTTGTACCTTGGATCTAAAGTGAGTCCATTATACTCAGTTGGTTGAGTGTCCGACCTCGGCTCACGTCATGATCTCACGGTTTGAGGGTTTGAGTCCCGTATCGGGCTCTGTGCTCACAGCTCAGCACCTGCTTTGGACTCTGTGTCCCCTCTCTCTCTGCCCCTCATCTGCTCACGTTTTCTCTTTCTTAAAAAATAAATAAACTAAAATATAAATAAATAAAATATATATAAATAAAAACTTAAATTATAATTAAATTATAAGTATATTATAAATATAATATAAACAAATTATATACATAATTATAATTATATAGAATAAAAATAAATAAAAAATAAAGTAAGTCCATTATAGACAGCATGTAGTTGGATCATGTGTTTTTATTCATTCTTCCAAACTGTCTTTTGATTGGGGAGTTTAATCTATTTACATTTAAAGTAATTACTGGGGGCGCCTGGGTGGCTTAGTCAGTTGGGCGTCCGACTTTCGCTTGGGTCATGATCTCGCGGTTCGTGGGTTCGAGCCCCGCGTCGGGCTCTGTGCTGACTGCCAGCTCAGAGCCTGGAGCCTGTTTCAGTCTGTGACTCCCTCTCTCTCTGACCCTCCCCT
>NW_024084234.1:0-1884 GCF_003009895.1 Hyaena hyaena | reverse complement strand
AACCATGCACTGAATGGTTATGTATCTTAGGACCTATTAGTGATATAGGTAATATTTGTCCATCTTTCAACAAAAATTTTTGAGTCTTGCTGAAAAGAAACAAAGATACAACCTGAAGAGACAAAGCAAACATCAGAACCAGATGCAGGTATGAATCATTCACATTCATAGACAAGGAACTGAAAATTACTATGACTCTTAAAATATGTTTATTTTGGAGAGACAGAGAGAGAGAGTGAGCAAGGAAGGGTCAGAGAGAGAGAGAGACAGAGAATCCCAAGCAGGCTCCGAGCTGGCAGCACAGAGCCCAATGTGGAATTCAAACTCCTGAACTTTGAGATCATGACGTGAGCCAAAATCTAGAGTTGGCTGCTTAACCTACTGAGCCACCCAGGCACCCCCAAAGTTACTATGATTAATATGGTAAGGGCACTAATAGAAAAAGCATACAATATATAGGAACCGATGGATACTGTGAGAAAGGAGATGAAAATTCTATTAAAAATTTTTTAAATGCTAGAAACAAAAAACACTAGCAGGAATAAAGAATGATTTTGATGATGACATCAATAGACTGGCAATGTAGAGTAATGAAACAGTGAATTGTATATACCAATAGAACTTTGCAAAGTTTAAATACAAAAAGAAAAATAAGGGATGCCTGGGTGGCTCAGTCAGTTGGGTGTCTGACTTTGGCTTAGGTCACGATCTTTCAGTTTATGAGTTCGAGCCCTGCATTGGGCTCTGTGCTGACACCTCTGAGCCTGGAGCCTGCTTCTGATTCTGTGTGTGTATCTCTCTCTCTCTCTCTCTGCCTCTCACTCATTCACACTCTGTCTTTCTCTCTGCAACAAAAATAAACATTTTAAAAAAAGAAAAATAATATTTTTAAGGTTTTATGTAAATTATAGTTAGTTAACATACAATGTAATATTAGTTTTGGTGTACAATTTGGTGATCCAAATTTCCATACGTCACCTGGTGCTCATCATAAATGCACTCGTTAATCCCCATCACCTATTTCACCCATCCCCCCACCCACTTCCCCACTGGTGACCATCAGTTTGTTCTCTATAGTTAAGAGTGTTTTCTTGGTCTGTCTTTCTCTTGTTTTTCCCTGTGATTGTTTTGTTTCTTAAATTCCACACTTGAGTGAAATCATGTAGTATTTGTCTTTCACTGACATTTCACTTACCATAATGCAAAAAAAGAAACATAATTTTTATGAGAGGACAGAATATTTAAGAGCTATGGAAAAACCTAAAAGAAATTGGAATGCCAGAAGAAGAAAAGAGAGAAGATAGAGTAGAAGGAGTGGAGACAGACTAGCAGGGAATGTGGAGCTCAAGTGGAGTGAGGGATGAGGCACGGGCTGGTGTCCTCGTGCTGGGTGTCAAAGCCCAGGTGAGTGTCTGCACAGGAGAGTGGTCAGTATGGCAAGAAGAAGTTGTTCATATACAATTATTTATTTAATAAGTAAATATATTAAAATTAATGGAAGTTAGTTTTCTCACTATTGAGATGGAAGTTAAAATAGATATCACCAAAGGCGAAAACACTGGGATAAAAGTTGGGGCTTTTTCTTTCTTTCTTTCTTTCTTTCTTTCTTTCTTTCTTTCTTTCTTTCTTTCTTTCTGTTTTTACTTTTTAAAAATGTTTTATTCTATTCTGAGAGAGAGACAGCATGAGCAGGGGAGGGTCAGAGAGAGAGGGAGACACAGAATCTGAAACAGGCTCCAGGCGCTGAGCTGGCTGTCAGCACAGAGCCCTTTGTGGGGCTCGAACCCACAAACCACGAGAACATGACCTGAGCTGAAGTCAGACGCTCAAGTGACCGAGCCACCTAGGCGCCCCCTGGGATTTATTTCTTAATCAGAATTGAAA
>NW_024084233.1:0-1886 GCF_003009895.1 Hyaena hyaena | reverse complement strand
CAATATTATAATAATTTCTTATATGTTTTTATTATCTAGTAACAGTCCATTTAATTATTTAATTTGTAGACCAGCATAATAAAAATTGGGAATAAATTAATATATGCAGATATGTATTTACTCTGAACTTACTGTGAGCAACAATACATAAAATATATGATGTATAAAACTTTAGAGACACAATAATATTGAAACAAACTGAATAAATATTTTTGTTTCTCTAACTACTGAATTTACCCTTAGCACACCTGTGAATATCTAAAGAAATCACTTGAGCTCCTTTCCTAACCTTGGCTTCTGTCTCTCTTGGGCTATTACTAACTTAAGCTATGTTGTCCAAGTCTCAGTTCAAATTCCCAAGTGAGTACAAAAGAAGAAAAACATAAAAAACAAACCTAAGATACAAAAAATGCATTACGTTAAATCTCCAGTTAAAAAAGGCATAGAATTATCGTTAATACTGCATTTTTGGAGCTATCTGAAATGTATAGAGATACAAATGTACACTCATTTGGGAAATATTCGAGGATGCTTACACATGAAATAACTTTGTCCATGTGATAAAGATTGGGCCACCATCTGCTATCCAAGCCGATGCATTTGTAAAAGTGCGAAGATAATTAATACAAGGTACCATAGGAATCTCAATTATTTCTTATTTTGAATGATCATAAGAAGTGAGCCTCCTCAGCAAGTGCTTGAGAGAACTTCATTTATAATCTAGTGCTTTTGTATAAAAATAATAGATACATTTAAACATCTCATTAACTGGAGAATTCTTTTTTATTTGACTGAAGTAAGTTTAAACAACATATCAAATATCTACATTAGAGCAGATAGACTTACAACTTAATTAAAGGAATTGATTGCTTGAAATTCATTCATTGTTTTAAGACGTGACATTCTTTTTAAATTTAAAAGCTGTTATTATACAATTCTGAGAATAATCTGATTGTAATGACTGTGAAATGATACTGAAACACAGTAAAATTGATAATAAAGGCTATTGGTGATATTGTCTATGAACTCTGGATTTAGGAAGAATACTATATGAGACTACTATACCATATAGTATACCATATACTAGTATCTATACCATATTCTGGAATGTAACTGATAATAATTAGTTTATTATAAAATATATAATAAATGATTTTATATAAATTAAATTGGTACTTCAAATATAATAATTTTTAGTAATAATTGAACCAAGAGATTTACAGAAAAAAATTGAAGGCAACCAATATTCTTTAAACAATGGAAGATTCATTTTACCCACTGTCTATGATGTATCTTATGGAAATGGGGAAGATTGTACTCCAATGAAAAATGCTTTAAAACAGCATAGAAAATAGAGATTAGAGCATGCACTTGTTGTAGTGAGCACTGGCTGATGTGTGGAACTTTTGAATCACTATATTGAACACAAGAAAGTGATATAGCACAGTATATTACCTATACCAAAATTTAAACATTAAAATATTAAACAAAACATAGGTAACATGAATTATATTTTTCAGAAGTAAAGATGTTTTCATGCAAGGGCAGGATGTGATCACATAGATATGATTGCATAGCATTCATTAACATCTTTGGTAGTATTTGTGACAGTTTGGATTGAAATTATTTAGGCTTTAAGGTGGTCAGTTTAGGAAATAAGTGATGTAATCTATGTGAGAGATGGTTTGGATATAGAAGATTTGAAATGGAGTTTGAGCTTGAATGGATAGGTATTCTTTTTACAATACTGTTCAGGAGAAATTGTAGAATGTAAACTAGAATACAAAAGTGACTTTGGACTGATTCACAAATGTGCTCTCTGGATGGGAAATGAGATAAGGCTCATATTGAAGTATGCTTTGGATGTGCTCAAGTGATAAGAAGAA
>NW_024084232.1:0-1887 GCF_003009895.1 Hyaena hyaena | reverse complement strand
GGAGAAGAAGGGCGGAAATGGTGGGGGAAATGGAGAGAGGCAAACCATGAGAGACTCTTGAATGCTGACAAAAACTGAGGACTGATGGATGTGGGGGGGAGGGGGGATGGTCATGGAGGAGGGCACTCATGGGGATGAGCACTGGGTGTTATGTGGAAACTATTTTGACAATAAACTATGTGTAAAAAAATAAATAAATAAAATAAAATGTTATACTTTTCTATGAAAAAAAAAAAGAAACCTGTGTCATTCAAGGGCCAACTGCATATTCCTCCAACCTGCAGTCTCTAGTCATTTGGATTTTTTCTAGTTTGGGACTGTTACAAATAGTAAAACCTATAAAAGTCCCTACAGGTCTCCTGGCAAAAATGTGTATGAGTTTCTTTAAATCACATTCATAAATATATCTGGTTTGGTCACAGGGTATGTGAATATTCTGCTTTGAGAGATAGAGAAAATTTGTTTTCCAAAGTTGTTCTAATTTACACCCCAGCCAGTCAAGTATAATAGTGCTTCTGGTAATACACATCCTTTGTCCAGGCACCTGGGTGGCTCAGTCAGTTAAGTGTCCAACTCTTGGTTTCAGCTCAGGTCGTGATCTCACAGTTGTTGAGTCTGAGCCCTATATTGGACTCTGTGCCGACAGCATAGAGCCTGCTTGGGATTTTCTCTTCCCCACGCCCCCCCACCCTTTCTCTGCTCACACACACACTCTCTCTGAAAACTAAATAAACTTTAAAAAATCCACATCCCTTGTCAATTTTTGGAATGTTTTGCCCTTCTGATATGTATGCAGTGCTATATTATTTCACTCTTAATTTGCATTCACATTAGTAAAAGATTTGAGAATCTTTTCATGTGTTTACTGGCTACAGACATTTCATTTTTTTTGTGAGGTGCTTGTTTTATATATTTACTTACTAGTTTCTACTGGGTTGTCTTTTTATTATTCACTTGTATTTTTCAAATATTCTGGACAGTAATCCTTTGTTAGCTATGTGCTTTACGAATAGTTTCACCCAGTTAGTGGCTTTATTTTTCCTTTTTCTAATGTTTTGATAAATTATGGTACTTAACAATAAAGGAGTTAAATTTATGCATAATTAGTTTTATGCTCAGATCTTTTGGTATTTTAAAAAATACCCTCCCCTACACAAAGGTCAGAAAGATTCTTGTTTATTTCTTCTCAAAGTTTTAACATTTTGCATTTAACATTTGAATCTTCAAAGCTTCTGGCATCGATTTTTTGTGAATTGTGCATTTTAAGGATGTATCCGATTGTTTTAAATTTTCTACATGGGTAATCAATTGTTCTCAGTACAATTTAACAGAGAGTCCTATTCCACAGTGATAAGCAAGACCACACTGTCATGTAATCAAGATTCTATATATGCATTCACATTTGTTGGGTCTCTTTTCTAATTCATTTGTCAATTGGTTTTAACTCATTCCTCTACCACACTGTCTTAATTATAAAAGCTGTAAGGATGTTTCCATATCTGCAAGGGAAAGCTCACTTCAGACTAAGGTATCTGATCGTTAAATTTAAAAACTGACTTCTCATACTATAGTCTTTGTACTTTATATAACGAAATCATACAGTATATATTGTTTTGTGCTTTTTCAGCTGCTCATCATTATGTTCAGGAGATTTATACACACTATCGATAGAAATATAGCTCATTTATTTTCATAGTTGTCATAGCAATATGGTATTCTATTTTATGAGGATACCATATTTTTTCTCTTTTTACTATGAAACAGACATTTGAGTTGCTGGCAGTGTTTTCTTTAGATTTGATTTTTTAAAATTCTTGACATAATCACAAAAAGTATGTTAAAACTTTTTACTAAGTATATAATGGTGAATGTACCATTTTCCCCATG
>NW_024084231.1:0-1887 GCF_003009895.1 Hyaena hyaena | reverse complement strand
TTAACAAATCTCCCCAAAATTTACAAATGTGTTCACAAATTTTGTTCACAAATCTGTTAGGAAACGTGTGACCAGTGGAGCCAGTCTCTGCCCCACTCAGCTGCTGGTGGGACAATTGAAAGGTCTGGGGCTGGAACCATCACAAGATTTGTTCACTCACGTCTGGTTGTTGATGCTGGCTGTTGCCTGGGACTTCCGTCTGGGAGGCAGCAGAAACACTTGCAGCGACATGCCTAGACACTCTCTGTGGCCTGAGCTTCCTCACTAGATGGTGGGCTAGATGCCAAGTAGGCAGCCTGAGATATAGAGCGAGGCAGAGGCTGCACTGTCTTTTGTCACCTAGGCTTGGAATACACACTGCATCATATTCATGTATTCGGTTCATTAGGAGCAGTCACTCAGGTTGTTCCATGGTCTTTTCTTCTTCCTCTTCCTCCTCCTCTTCCTCCTCCTCCTCCTCCTCCCCCTCCTCATCCTCCTTCTTTTTAATGCAATGAATATTTAAAACTTATGGACACATTTAGAAAACAGTAGAATTTACCCACTGGCCACAGTGAAGACTCTCTAGGTGGCCTGGGATTCCTCACAACCTGGTGGCTGATTCTAAGGGTAAGCTTCCCTAGAGAAAGAAAGTCAGAAGGAAGCTATATCACATTTTCTAACCTGGCCCTAAAAATCACATCATATTCTGTTCTGCATATTCTGTTCACTAGAAACCAGGTACTGAAGCCAGCATCTATTTAAGGGGAGGGATTTCACAGGAGAAATATCAACAAATTTATAAAACCACCACATCCATTCACCTTGCCTTTCCCAACACATAATGGAAGGAAGTCCTTCCCAACACAGCATCACTGAAATTCCAGCAAGTTTTTTATTGTTGTTTTCTTGCTTAATATATTTTTTTCTTTTAAATGCTTATTTTTGAGAGAGAGAGAGAGAGAGAGAGAGAAACAGAGTGTGAGCAGGCGAGGGGCAGAGACAGACGGAGACACAGAATCTAAGCAGACTCCAGGCTCTGAACTGTCAGCACAGAGCCCGACACGGAGCCTGAACCCACGAACCGTGAGATCATGACCTGAGCTGTGTTTCACCGACTGAGCCACTCAGGCGCCCCTTGTATGACCTTTTATTTTGTAGAAAGTTACAAAGCATTATAAGATAGCAATATTGAATTAAAATATTTTTGGCTCAAAAAATTAGGATCATCTACCTAAAGTTTTATACTGGGAAATATGATTTCATAACCCTGAGAATCATTTCTCCTGGGAATGTAGTTCCGATTAGCACAAAACACTTGCAGTTCAGAAAAAGGCTTGTGGCATTAGAATCATTATTTATAGATTCAGTCATTAGAGTCTTAGTTTCCAATCAGATAATTTCAAGATAATATCCTTATCTTGGGAGGCACCTGGTCCACTGTCTCCTGAGTGCCCAGCACAAAGGAAATGGGCCAGTGGGAAATAGCAATAAGCACGGGTGAGAATGAACAGACTACTAGAACAATTTCAGGTGGGACTTAGGCCAGGTAAGGCTATCAAACACCAGTCTTGCAAAGAGACGAAACTAGGCACCAGAACTGCTGGGGCTCGGTTGGTTAAGTGTCCAACTTTGGCTCCGGTCATGATTTCACAGTTCGTGAGTTCAAGCCCCGCGTCAGACTCTGCGCTGACAGCTCGAAGCCACTAGCTCTTCTTCCATATTTAAGGACCTTGTGATTACTCTGCCCCCCACCAGCATAATCCAGAATAACCTCCTTCCTTTAAAATCAACTAATTAGCAGCCTTCATTCCATCTGCTACCTTAAATTCTCTGTGCCACATAACATAGCATCTTCATAGGTTCTGGGGATTAGGATGTAGACGCCTTTGGGAGGCCATTATTCTG
>NW_024084230.1:0-1889 GCF_003009895.1 Hyaena hyaena | reverse complement strand
AATGTCTGCTCATGTCTTCTGCCCATTATTTAATTAGATTATTTTTTTTGAGTGTTGAATTGTATAAGTTCTTTATACATTTTGGATACTAACCCCTTATCAGATACGTCATTTGCAGATATCTTCTCCCATTCTGTAGGTTTGGTTGCCTTTTAGTTGTGTTGATTTTTTCCTTTGCTGTGCAGAAGCTTTTTTATTTTGATGAAGTTCCAATAGTTTATCTTTGCTTTAGTGTTCCTTCCCTCAGGAGACAGATCTAGGGAAATGCTGCTAAGACTGATGTTAGAGACATTACTGCCTGTGTTCTCTTCTAAGATTATTATTATTTCAGGTCTCACATTTAGGTTTTCAACCCATTTTTGAGTTTATTTTTGTGTGTGGTGTAAGAAAGTTGTCCCGTTTCCTTCTTTTGCATGTAGGTGACTAGTTTTCTGAACACTATTTTTTTTTTTTAAGAGACTGTCTTTTTCTCATCGGATATTCATTCTTCCTTTGTTGAAGATTAATCCACCATATAATTGTGGGTTTATTTCCGGGTTTTCTATTTTGTTCCATTGATCTATGTGTTAATTTTTGTGCCAGTACCATACTTTTTTATTAGTACACCTTAGTAACATAACTTGAAGTATGGGATTGTGATACGTACAGGTTTGCTTTTCTTTTTCAAGATTGCTTTGGTTATTTGGGGCCTCTGTTGCTCCATACAAATTTCAGGATTGTTTGTTCTTGTTCTGTGAAAAATGCTGTTGGCATTCTGATAAGGATTATGCTAAATGTGCAGATTGTTTTCTGTAGTATAGACATTTTAACTTTTATTTGTTCTTCCAATCCATGAGCATGGAAAGTCTTTCCATTTCTCTGTGTCATCTTGAATTTCTTTCATCAGTCTATATAGTTTTTAGCGTAGTCTTTCACCTGTTTGGTTAGATTTATTCCTAGGTATTTTATTATGTTTGGTTCTATTGTAAATGAGATTGTTTTCTTAATTTATTTTTCTGCTGCTTCTTTATTAGTGTATAGAAATGCAACAGATTTCTTCACATTGATTTTTTATCTTTTGACTTTACTGAATTTATTTTGGTGTCCTACAGTAGTTTTTTGGTAGAGTCTTTTGGGTGTTTTATGTATAGTATCATGCCATCTGCAAATAGTGAAAGTTTTATTCTTTTTTTTTTTTAACCAATCTGGATAACTTTTATTTGTTTTTGTGTGTTTGGTGGCTGTGGCTAAGAGTTCTAGTACTTTATTGAATAAAAGTAGTGAGAATGGAATCCTTGTCTTGTTCCTGCCCTTAGGGAAAAAGCTCTTGGATTCTCTCCATTGAGTATGATGTTCACTGTGGGTTTTTCATATATGGCCTTTATTATGTTGAGGTATGTTCTCTCCAAACCTGTTCTGTTGAGGGTTTTTATCATGAATGGATATTCTATTTTGTCAAATGCCTTTTTGCATCTATTGAACTGATCATGTAGTTTTTATCTTTTCTCTTATTGATGTGCTGTATTAAGTTGATTGATTTTCAAATATTGAACCACACTTGCATACCGGGAATAAATTCCACTTAATCATGGTGAATGTTTTCTAAAATGTATTTTTTTTATTCAGTTTGCTAGTGCTTTGTTGAGGATTTTTGCATCTATGTTCATCAGAGATATTGGCTTGTAGTTCTCTTTTATTGTAGTGTCTTTATCTGGTTTTGGTATCAGCGTGACACTGGCCTCATAGAATGAATTTAGAAGTTTATCTTCCTATTCTATTTTTTTGAATACTTTGAGAAGAATAGGTATCAACTCTTGTTTATATGTTTAGTAGAATTCACCTGGGAAGCTGTCTGATCCTGGATTTTTGTTTGTTGGGAATTTTTTAATTACTGATTCTATCTCCTTGCT
>NW_024084229.1:0-1891 GCF_003009895.1 Hyaena hyaena | reverse complement strand
AGCTTTTGGAAGCTGCCCGAATTCCTTAGCTTGTGGTCCTTCTTACATCTTTCTGTATCATCACTCCAACTTCTGCTTCCATCATCCCATCTCCTTTTCTTCAATTGGCCTTGCCTCATTCTTATGAGGTCCCCTGTGACTATACTGAACCCATTAGGGTGATCCAAGAAAATCTTTTCATCTGCGATCCTAAACTGGATCACACCAGCAAAGTGTCTTTTGCTGTGTGAGGTAACACATTCACAGACTGTGAGGTTCAGGATGTGAACATCTTTGAGGACTGTTATTCTCTATTCCACAGGTCCTCACTCTTGTGACATAGGAATCATTAGAGCAGACAACAAGTAGTTTCTTCTGCAACAGTGAAAACAAAGTTCATCAGGAAAATAAGTCAGAGTAACATGAGGAATTGTGAGAGAATGAGGCTGGGCTGTGGAGACCAGTGGGTTTCCTCAGCTGGTACTATGTGTCTGTTCTGCTGCTCCATCTGTCTTCCTAATTCACTCTCCTTTTTCCACAGACATTCCAGTTAACTGGCATGGATCAGTTAATAACAGACTTCATAATAGGAAATAATTGGCAGCAATTGGCCATCAAGTTGGTTCCTCACTACACGCAAATAGTAAGTAAGGCAGGGGGGATTGTCTCTCCAGAAAACCTTGGTAGAATTCAAAGAGCCCTTAAAGAGGCCAACCTAAAGGATGTGGCTGACATAATTGAGGAATCACTTGTGGCAGCAGAGAACGCTTCCCTGGATGTGGCTGTTATTGGGGAATCCGGGACTGGGAAGTCAAGTTTCATCAATGCACTGCGAGGGCTTAGTTATGAAGAGGAGGACTCTGCGAGTGTTGGAGTTGTAGAGACCACCATGAAGAAAACCCCCTATCAGCATCCAAAATATCCCAATGTGACCTTCTGGGACCTGCCTGGAACTGGAACACCCAATTTCCATCCAAATGCATATCTAGAAATGGTGGAATTTGCCACCTATGACTTCTTCATCGTGATTTCTTCCTCACGGTTTAACCTCAATGATGCTTTGCTGGCCCAAAATATCAAGGAGATAGGCAAGAAGTTCTACTTTGTTAGAACTAAAGTGGATGATGATTTGTATAATGAAGAGAAATGCAAACCCAAGACCTTCCAAAGAGACGGAGTTCTTCAGAAGATACGAGACAACTGCCTGGCTAATCTCAGCCACATTGGAGTGGCTGAGCCACGCATTTTCTTGGTCTCCAACTTTGACCTGGATGACTTTGATTTCCCAAAACTGGAGGAGACACTGCTGAATGAGCTCCCTGTTCACAAGCGCTACACCTTTGTGCTCCTGTTGCCCAATATGTCTGATGCTTTCATTGAGATGAAGAGAGCTTTCTTCAAGGAGAAGATCTGGCTGAATGCCCTGAAATCATCTGCTTTGAGCTTCATCCCCTTAGTGGCCTGCTTTAATGACTTTGATTTTGTCGAGCAGGAGAAGTGCTTAAACCAATACCAAAGCCATTTTGGTTTGGATGAGAAGTCAGTCAAAGGGATTGCAGAGAAGCTGGGCATGTCTTTGGAGGAGATCAAGAGTTTCACCAAGTCCTTGAATTTCTGGTTATTTGTGAAGGATGACAGCATAGCAGCCAAAGCCATGAAGTGTGCTGAAAGCTATTGCTCAATAAATGGAGGTCTCCCATCCACTATCTTCCAGTTTTTTAAAATCTACTTTCTGCATTTGAAATTCATAGATGCAGTGGCTGAGGATGCTAAAATTCTCTTGCATAAGACTTCAGAGAGCTTAAGTCTAAGAAGATGTCACAGAGATGGGTCGAAGTGCCTAACTGAATAAAAACTGGGCCTTGGGTCTTATGTTCTATAGGTTGGGGTGGGGTCCTCTGCCCCCCCCCCC
>NW_024084228.1:0-1891 GCF_003009895.1 Hyaena hyaena | reverse complement strand
GAGATCATGACCTAAGCGAAAGTCGGACGCTTAACCGACTAAGCCACTCAGGCGCCCCATCCAGAGCCTGGTCTTGATCAGCAATGGCCTCTACCTCGCTGAGCTGAGATTCTTCATCTGTAAAGTGGAGCCGATAGCTTTACAGGGCTGTTGTGACAATCCTCAGTCACAGGGTCTGGAACAAGCACTGTAATAAAATGGAAAATGTTGTTATTCTCTTAGCAGCTAGAACAAAAATTCCTTTCATGGAGGAAACAATCTCTGTTAAGAGAGTGTGTCAGTAAGTCCAAGTAAGGCAGAAAACTTCCCCAGGACAGGACTACAGACTGGGGCCAAGAATTCTGGAGAAGGGGTAAACGAAGAGGAGGGGTTGTTTTACCTTTGAGAGCCAGAGAGGGGTGGGGAGAGGGCCTGGGGAGAGGGGCTGGAGCCAGGGCAATGAACAGTGGGTCCCCTTCCTCCTTGGCACAAGAGTCCCATGAGTTATGTAGCTCCCAGAATACTTGATGTGAGTGGTTTGACAGAATAAGTCCCTGTCAAGGTTGACATAGATGTGAGACAGGGCCGGTGCTCCAGAACAAGGAATTAGAGATTGAGAAACGTGAAGTCCTTGGAGAATCACAGAAGTCTTGCAGTAGAACGGGGGGAGTGAAAAGATCCAAGGAGCTCTCAAGATCCAGGGACATGCCCAGGTTGGCTACTTCAGACTGGATGATGAGGAAAGGCCTCACTGCAGAGGTGATGCATGTAACCCAACAGCTAAATCATTAAAGTGAATCAGTCGTATGAGGAAGAAAACTTCCTGTGCAGTGGGCAGAACCAGTGCAAAATGCTGGGCAGGAACTAGCATGGTCTGCAGGAGCAGTATGGCTGGAGCATACGGCCAGGAGAGTGACATGAGGAACCAGGAAGGCAGAACATGTGAGCAGTACTTTGTCAGCCAGAGTAAGGAGTGTGCAACTTACACTGGGAGGTGGGGAGACATTGGGGTGGCTTTTAAGCAGCCAAGTAGCATCATCTGATGCACCTGTTTAAAGAAAACTGGCTGCTGTGCAGACAAGGATTACTGGAGGCAAGGGAAACCAGTCAGAACAGCCCTGAAGCAGCCCAGGCCACAGATGACAGTGGCTGGGGACAGGCAGGAAGTGGGGGAGGTAGAGGAAAATGAGCAGACTAGAGAACCCCTTGGGGGACAGAATTAAAAAGAATACTGAGAAATATTTAGGCTTGAGCAACTAGGTGGATACTGGCACAATTTCTAGAAATGAGAAAGTCTGGGAGAAAAGCAAGTTAGGAGTGGACTCAGGATAGGGACAGGACAATTTTTGAGACACTTGTTAGGTATCCATCCATGTGGCCATGCTGAGCAGGGGACTGGCTGTGGGAGTCTGGAATGCCAGAGAAAGGCCAAGTTGGAAACATAAAGCCATGGGACCATATGGGGTCAGGTGGGAAGGTGAGCAGTGGGCTCCAGGGCACTCAGACATTTAGAGGTAGAACAGAGCAGGAGCCTTATAAATGGGAGGAAGGAGTAGCCAACAAGATACCAAGAAATCCAGGAGACTGTGGTCGTCAGAAGCCAAGAGAAGAAAATAACTCAAGAGGGAGTAGTCAAACATGATGAGTGCTGCCAAGAGATAAAAGAAGAATAGAGAGATGGCCATTGGGTTGGACCCAGGTGACTTGGATGAGCAATGACAGAAGTCCTACCAAGAGGGTGAGAGAATGGGGCTGTAGAAGTAGGGACCAGGATCCTCCATAGGGAATTCTTCTAAGAACCTTTTTGTGAAGGGAAGGCAAATTCAGGGTTGGAACCAGAAGCAGGTATGGGTTCAGGGGAGGATATTTTTTTTTTAATTTTTATTTATTTCTAGGAGAGAGAGAGAGAGAG
>NW_024084227.1:0-1891 GCF_003009895.1 Hyaena hyaena | reverse complement strand
ATTTCTCTCTCTCTCTCTCTCTGTCTTTCCATGTTGGTTTCTATTCTTACAGAAACTTAAAATGTCTTATCTGTCTTTCTGATTTTTTAGGAAGGGAAATTCATCTAGCCCAGGATGTCCCAATAGAACAAAGATCAAACTGGGATATCTCTCATGTTACCAAAACAAGTGGGCTTTTGAGAAGACCTGACATGACTCTAAACTTCCCTTACACCAATGGGAAATACGTAGAACAGGAGTATGCCTCTTGCCAACAGTAATTTAGTGAATTTGGCTTCAATTATTTTATATATAAAGTAGAAATTAACCTCCTCTGCCCCCTCACGCAAACTACTTGGTAGAATATGATATTCTGTACCCTTTTGAAAGAGAGAACAGGGTGAAACCCATGTTGAATGCTCTATTATCACTTGAGTGATCTTTGTCATCAGAACATTTTTTATATAGTCTCACCTGCGACCAGAGAGGTTGACATCTGAAAAAGGCAGAATGGATAGTAGACTGACATGGTATTGAGAAGGTCTAGGAATAAAGGGTTATGGTGAGTTTCAAATGCCTCTATGATGCTGGGAAGGCAGGAAATTATGAGATCAAGCATTGGCACAGATAAGGCAAGATTTGGGTACTTGCAGCTGACACCAGTTTCAAGCCATTACCCCTTTTCTTTATAGAAAGCCCCATGGCATTGTAAGATGGGGCCTGGGGGTGTAGGGAGGGGAAGATTTTAATGATAGTGTTGGTATCATGCTGTGAGTTGCACAAACCAGGGATTATCAAAAGGGTGTTCCCTTTGGTTAATGCATGGGTTCAGAGTATCTACAAAAATAGCTCAATTTCTTCATCAGTTGGAGCACTTCTCAGAAAATTGTTTGCTAATTCATCAAGAATTGTTTTGACGAAATTGTTTCTCTAGTTGGTGGGTGGCCAAGAGCTGGTTTCACCACAGGTCTCCTTGCAAAAACAGATATATCTGTAAACTGTGGGCTGGCTGTTATTCTCTCATAGAGCAGAAAGTGCTGATGATATTTTTCAACCACACAGATGTGATATAAATTATGATGCCACAGGCTGTCCAATCATTAATAACCCCTCATGGATGGAAGGTCCATTTCTAGGATAGCTTCCTCCATCACCTGTCTGGCACCTGGGCTGGGCTGGTTGAAAGATAGGGTCAGCATGGACCACCAACAGAAGCTGTCTGTATGTGCCCCTTCCTGGATGGCAATCTTTGGGCTCAAAGATGACTGTGTCTGGTGAACAAGGTGGAAGGTGCATGACCCTCTATGACCTGGCCACAGAAGAAGTCACATACTGCATCTCCTCCACTGTAATGGAAGCAGTCACAAGCCTGTCCAGATTCATTGAGAGGGGACCTAGATCCCACCTCTCATGAAAAGCATGTCAGAGAAATTGTGGCCATATTTTAAAACCACTATGATATCAGGGCATGTGGGTGGCTCAGTGGGTGGAATGTCTGACTCTTGATTTTGGCTCAGGTCATGATCTCATGGTTTGTGAGTTCAAGCCCCATGTCGGGCTCTGTACTGACAGTATGGAGTCTGCTTCGGATTCTCTCTCTCCCTCTCTCTCTTCCTCTTCCCTGCTCACTTCTATCTTTCCTTCTCTAAATAAACTTTTTTAAAACGTTTATTTATTTATTTATTTTGAGAGAGACAGAGAGAGTGCCCAAGCAGAGAAGGGCAGAGAGAGAGGGTGAGAGAGAGAGAATCCCAAGCAGGATCTGCACTGTCAGCACAGAACCTGACATGGGGCTCAAACCCACGAGCTGTGAGATCATGACCTCAGCCTAAACCAAGAGTCAGACGCTTAACCGACTGAGCTACACAGGTGCCCCTCTCTAATAAATAAATAAATAAATAAATAAATAAAT
>NW_024084226.1:0-1891 GCF_003009895.1 Hyaena hyaena | reverse complement strand
AACCATGAGATCATGACCTGAGCTGAAGTCGTTGGAAGCTTAACCTACTGAGCCACCCAGGCGCCCCATCCACAGTGTATATTTTTAAAGCTCTGAAACTCAACAGCAAGGAAATAACTAAATTAAGAGATGGGCAAAGAACCTGTACAGACACGTCACCAAAGAAGTTATAGCAAATAAGTGCACAAAAAGATGTTTAACATCATTTGCTATCAGATAAATGCAAATTAACACCACAATGTGATATCGAAACACACTTATTAGACCAGCTGAAGTAAAAAATAGTTATAATATCAAATGCTGGTGAGGATACAGAGAAGCTGGTTAGAGGGTTCAGGTGATGACAGCTCAAACTCCTTTACTATTTTTCCATCAGTCTTTCATCTTCTGTTTCACCTACCTGTGATCATTGTCTGGACCTATTACTTCAATAGAGGCTGTAAAATGGTGATTTTCTACATGTATTTCAACATTTCTTCTACAGTTTTCATTTCGTTTCTTGTGAAAAGAAGAACTTTCTCTCATCGAGCTAGGGCTGTTTGGTTGTCCTGAAATAGTTTGTACAAGAAAAGCAGAATAAAATGCTAAGTTATTTTTCTCTCAATTACTCATTATCAGAGTAAGAAGTTGATATCTCATTTACTTCAAATGGTATCAAGTGAGGTTTTCCTTTGGGAATGGGGGGGATTTCTCCCTATTTCTCTTTCTGTAGTCTTAATATTTTCATGATTTTTTAATATATTCCACGTGATTCAATTACTTCTACTTACTCTTATTTTTTGATACTTTTGACATGCTCCCATTCATTTTTGATGGGTTTTGCTCACTGACACAATTTAACACAATTTATCTTATTTATTCCCCATCTCAAACTTGAGATTAACTATTCTCCCCCCTCCCTGAAGAAGTACTGATACTTCTTATGTAAAATAGCATTTAGAGACCTTTTGTGAATGATTTTGTAATTATTTTTATTATAGAAGAAAACTTGACTTCCCAATGTTGATTTAAATTAGTTTTATTATGTTACTGAAACATAACCAACAGTGGAGCTATGTGTAAGTAAACGCCTTGGGTGTTTATAACTATAAAATCAAAACAATAAATAAAAGAACCACTAAGTTAACAGCGTTAATGTTGGGAATTATATTGTTTTTCCAAACCTAAATTACAGTTCACAACATGAATATTACTCCACAATGATAGTATACTGAGTGCAGCTAGTCTGGTAGGCAATGGGATGACTCACTTCTCACCACTTAATTCTAACCACCAAGAAACTGCATTATGCACAGCATACATGGTGTACTACCATATAATTTACAAAGTCTGACTCCATTTCAGATCAACCACAGATGATTAAAATGGTACTATCTGGTGTCAAGGTGCTTGTAAATATAAACACAAATGTAAGTGTTGGTAATGTATGACAGAGTTCGGTTATAAGGTGGTCTTCGAGATGACCCAGAATATGCTCATGCTCATTTATTTTAGATTATTTCCTTGGGAGATGATCAAGTTACAGCTAAAGACAGAAGGTTAACTTTTCATGGAAGAGGTTGATACTAGAGGGAATATAACTAAGAACAAACTGTGATTCCAGAGGCATATGAGGAAAAAGAGACAGCAATATGTGGCATCTAAATACTCCACAGCAAAACACTATTAGTTGGCCAGGATAAATGGGTGAAGTAGGAGTGAAGTGAGCAAGGCGCGAAACAAAGAAAGCTACAAATTAAAAGAGTTTATAGCACCTAATTAATATTATTGGTCTTGGTGCTAACATGAAACTGCAAAAATGCTGAACCATGGATATAAAAACACTTACTACTGAAAATAATAGCACAGCCATCCTTAACATAGCATTCAATTTACTCCTCTAAAGAAATAC
>NW_024084225.1:0-1893 GCF_003009895.1 Hyaena hyaena | reverse complement strand
AAAATATTTAATATATAATGTCGTGAGTGACAGAAACTAGTTGGTCAGTGTATCTACCTCATTGCTCCCACTTAGGGTTTACAATGTAGTCTTCTCATCTTAACTCATTGGGAGCCTTGCCTACAAAGGAGGGTGAGAGTGGCATGACATTACTGTTCTGCTTGGTAAACAGTTATATGGTTTCTCTACATTTCAATAAATTAGAATCCTGAATTGCACATTATTCTTTTCTGAGATTGAATTGGTAAGTCTTTGAAAGGCTGATTGACTCAAGTGAATGGAAAACAATTAGTTCTGAACTTGCAATGGTAGGACCACTATGTTAACTACGTAAGGCCCTGACTCATAAGCCATTTCTCCTCTTTCACTGGCATTTCTTTTCCTTTACAAAATCCAACCAAGAGAAAATTCCATTCCTCTGAGAAAAATGTTTTGACTAACGACCTACGAGTCATTCTTGATGAAGGCCAGACATTGCAAGTTTGTGATTACAAATTATAAGTCATCATTAAAATCACCCATTCTCAAAATCTCACTGAAAGATTTAGGTTACAAGAGACAGTCAGAATTCAAGATCAAATCATTACTCAAAGTTTGGGGAATTTTTAAACAGATTGAAAAATACTATCAGACACTCAGACATCTGTATGCCAACGTTCACAGCAGCATTATTACAATAGCCAAAAGGTGCAATAACTCAAATGTTCACTGACTGGATAAACAGAAGGTGGTATATATACAATATTGCTTTTCTTAGATTATCACAATCTTTTTTTTAAAATCTTACTACAAAAATCATTTATTTAGAAATTCCATCAGCTTCATCTATAAAGCATTACATCACTACTAGCAAGTAGTAATAATTTGAACCTAATAAATATTTTTGTCAGTGAGAGTTTTCATATTATCCAAGACATTCTTAGAGTCTACTACTAGTGAACTAAGAAAGCCTACTACTAGTGAACTAAGAATTCCTTTTCAGTAAGACAAATTAAGAGACTGATCTACCAAACGTGTACTTGACAAGTTTTGCTGAAGCTGTTCAATTGTGTCCGCTTCCATCTTAAGTGTAACTTTTGACTTGGCATTTTCAACTTCAAGCCTAAACTGTAGATTTAAAAATAATTAGTCTCACACATAAATTTAAAAAATACCATATAATTTCTGAACAAACAAATGAAGACATTACATAAATTCTTAAGATTTTAAAAAGAGGAAGATTTGGCGATTGCGCCATTTTTCTAGTTGTGTTCTGTGGATAATGTGCAAAATTTAGAAATAATAGGCAAAAATTATGCATTTCCAAATAGCTCAAAGCTGGAATTTTTATGCAGCTTAAAACTGACATGTTATCCTAACTAATATATTTCTCATACTGCACTGCTTATCTGCTTTCTAAATACTCAAGTTATTTTCTGTGATGTATAAATTATACTGTTGCAAATGAGCGTGCATCTTATCAGCCTGTCTTACAGCATCTGTATGTCTATCCTGTGCTTCTTGGTTTTCTTTCTTTGTTTTTGTTCACTGCTCTTTGACCAGTGAAGATCCTGTCTTGTCACCCACCTCCTCAGCCGGAACTCTAGGACTCTACAGATCTCTCAGCAAATTCTGCTGAAGATCAGAGGCTTGGATTCTGCCTTGCTAATTCCAAACAACTTTTTGTCAAATCATTCTACCTGCAAACACAAAATGACATTAAATGGCCTCTGGAGAATAAGTCCCTAAATTAATATCTGTGCATTTGCCTTGCTCTAAAATATGGACACCAACTTTTCCAATTTTCCTGGTGCATCTTGTGCAACACTGCTTTCTGTTCCTTTTTATTTTGGTCAATTCTTTTTTTTTTTTTTAAAGTAAGGTCGATGTCCAATATGGGGCTTGGGCTCACAA
>NW_024084224.1:0-1894 GCF_003009895.1 Hyaena hyaena | reverse complement strand
AGCAGCAGCAGCAGCAGCAGCAGCAGCGGGGCTTTCCCCACTGTCACAGCCACTGCGCTGGGGCAGCAGCTCTGGCTTCCTTTGCTCTTCTACTTTTTGCTCTCACCATGGCTGATCAGCTGATCAAAGAGCAGATTGCTGAGTTCAAGGAAGCTTTCTCCCTATTTGACAAAGAAGGTGATGGTACTATCACAACAAAGGAACTTAGAACTTCAGGAAATCTTTGGGTCAGAGCTCATCAGAAGCTGAGTTGCAGGACATGATCAACAAGATGGATGCTGACGATAACAGCACCATTGAATTCCCAGAATTTTTTACCATGATGGTTAGAAAAATGAAAGATATAGACAGTGAAGAAGAAATTCATGAGGCATTCCAAGACTATGACAAGGACGGCAATGGTTACATTAGTGTGGCAGAGCTATGTCATGTCATGACAAACAGGAGAAACACTAACAGATGAAGAAGTCAGTGAAATGATCAAAGAAGCAGATACTGATGGAGATTAACAAGCTATTATGAAGAATTCGTACAGGGGCGCCCGGTCAGCTCAGTTGGTTGTGTGTCCGACTCTTGATTTTGGCTCAGGTCATGATCCCAGAGTTGTGGGATTGAGCCCTGAGTCAGGCTCTATGCTAAGCATGGAGCCGGCTTAAGATTATCTCCCTCTGCCCCTCTCCCCCCACTTCCACTCTCTCTATAAAATAAAAAAATAAAAAGGGGCACCTGGGTGGCTCCATTGGTTAAGCATCCAACTTCATCTTAGGTCATGATCTCATGGTTCATGGGTTCAAGCCCTACATGGGACTCTGCTTTCAGCCCAGTATCTTATCCTCTGTCCCCCTCTCTCTCTGCCCCTCCACTACTTTTTTTTTTTAATGTTCTGTTTATTTTTTTGAGAGAGACAAACAGTATGAGCAGGGGAGGGTCAGAGAGAGAGGGAGACACAGAATCAGAAGCGGACTCCAGGCTCTGAGCTAGCTGTCTGCACAGAGCCCAATGCGGGGCTTGAACCCACGAACCATGAGATCATGACCTAAGCCGAAGTCGGACGCCCAACCGACTGAGCCACCCAGGCGCCCCTCTGCCCCTCCACTACTTTCTCTCTCTCTCTTTCAAAAATAAACATTTTTAAAAATATATAAATAGGAGCGCCTGGATGGCTCAGTCAGTTAAGTGTCCGACTTCAGCTCAGGTCATGATCTTACAGTTTGTGGGTTCGAGCCCGCATTGGGCTCTGTGCTGACAGCTAGCTCAGAGCCTGGAGCTTGTCTTCGGATTCTGTGACTCCCTCTCTCTCTGACCCTCCCATGCTCACGCTGTAGCTATTTCTCTCTCTCTCTCTCAAAAATAAATAAAACATTTAAAATTTTTTAAATAAATATAAATATATATTTTATACAGCTGAGGACTGCAAATGAAGATCTACTTTCACCTCCTTTTCCCCTTCTAGAAGAAAATGAATCTTTTACTTTAACTCTTGCCAAAAAACAAAGTTCATTTATTCGTTCTGTTTCTATACAGCAAAATTAAATGTCAAAGGTATCTTCTGTCCACACATACAAAATCTGCTTGTATTGATTGGTGGTCCTGTCCTTTAAAGATTGTAGTTTTACAATCTAAATACTTGTACTACCTTAATGATAAGAAAGTACTTAGTGGAGTCCTTGCAGTTCCATTTGCTAATGATTAATACATTGTTTGGGCTGGCCAGTTTTTCATACATGCTGCTTGACAACTGAGCACAGTCAGGCATTTGTGTTAAAAATGAAAAATGGGGGCGCCTGGGTGGCTTAGTCTGTTAAGCGTCCGACTTTCGCTTAGGTCGTGATCTCGAGGTTCGTGGGTTCGAGCCCCGCGTCGGGCTCTGTGCTGACTGCCAGCTCAGAGCCTG
>NW_024084223.1:0-1894 GCF_003009895.1 Hyaena hyaena | reverse complement strand
CTCTGGGGACATTTTCGACATCCTGACTGGTGAAAGAGATGTGGACCACCCCCTGTGTGAAGACTGTACTGACCAACTTTTAGAGGAACTGGATACCCAGCTCATCCTCACAGAGGCTGACAACCAGAACTACACACATTGGAGGACGAGGAGGCTGCGCGAGGAGGAGCTGGCGACACTGCAGGGGGAGCTGGAGGGCCTGGAGCTGCAGGAGGCAAGGCTGGTCCGGGAGCTGGAGGAGGTGGACAGGAACCGAGAAAGGGTAGCAGAGGATCTTGAGGCAGCCCGAGCAGAGACGCGGATGCTGGCCCAGCAGGACGAACGGTGCTGGAGGGACTACAGTCACTTGGAATGGCAGCAATCAGAGCTGCAGGATGAGCTGGCCAGCAAGAGGAACCAGCTGGCACACGCCCAGAGGCAGTGGGACCGGCTGCAGAAGACCAACGTCTTCAGTGCCACCTTCGAGATCACACATGATGGCCCTGTGGGCATCATCAACAGCTTCAGATTGGGCTGCCTCCCCACTGTTCCCGTGAGCTGGAATGAGATCAACATGGCCTGGGGACAGACAGCTTTGCTGCTCCATGCCCTGTCCAACAAGGTTGGGCTGAGGTTTCAGAGGTATCGACTCTTCCCCCGCGGGAACCGGTCCTATCTGAAGTCTTTAACAGATGACACCATTGAGCTGCCGTTGTTCTGCATCTCAGGGCAGAGTACTTACTCGGATGTCAAATTTGACCTCGCAATGATGGCTTTTTTGGACTGCATGCAGCAGTTCAAGGAAAAGGCCGAGGAAGAGGAGTGGGGTCTCTGCCTGCCCTGCAAGATTCATGTGCAAGATGGCCTGATGGAAGCCTCCGGAAGCACTGGTGAGCTCTATTCCATCCGAACCCGCTTGAACACAGAGGAGCAGTGGACAAAGGCACTCAAGCTCATGCTTACAAATTTTAAGTGTACTCTTGCTTGGATCTCTTTAAAATACTGTCAAAAGTAACTTTCTCCTGAGGGAGAGGGAGATTGTTTTGCTTTAAACTATTTGTGAACATATCAAAAATTGTAAAATTGAAAGAGGTAACATGCCTATTTTAAAAATTAGCGGCAACACAAGCATTAATTGTTCAGAGCAAACCAAAAGCCATTACTATCTTCTCTTGCACATCGTTGTTCTCCTTTCCTCTCCTCCTGTTCCCTCCTTTCCCACCTGGACAAACATCAAATGGTAGCAAAGATTAAGTCACAAGATTACCAGATTACTAGTACAAAAAAGGGCTCAAGAGCCACTGACTGGGTGGCTCAGTCAGTTAAGCACCTGACTTTGCTCGGGTCATGATCTCCGGGTTCATGGGTTCAAGCCCCGCATCGGGCTGTATGCTGACAGCTTGGAGTCTGGAGCCTGCTTCAAATTCTGTGTCTTCCTCTCTCTGCCCTTACCCCACTCACTCTTGTCTCTCAAAAATAGCATTAAAAAAAGGGCTCAAGATACAGCCCCCCTGGGGAGGGGCTGGACTAAGGGGGTGGAAAGGAGAAATCTGGAGTCTTCATAAAAGTCTGCATCACTAATATAGTGGGACTTTTGCAGGGATGGTGAATAGTCAAAGTTTTTTCTGCAATATATAGTGTAAACCCCTCCTTCATCCCTGAGAAACTTTGAATAAACTTCTATACATTCTACAATGATTTAAAGTGAGAAGTGTGTCATTGGGCTGTGCCATTATATTGAAACTGACCTGGTGGGGGTGTGTGGCCAAAGAGGATAGTGACATCTTGGCTAATAGGTCAATCCGATAATCCGTTAAGAGTCATCAGGTGAATTGTTACAGAGACTTGAATGTTGGGAGCCGTTTTCTGAACTCATAAGTTGAGTAAGAATTCCTTATGAGGTTTAAGGTAAGTT
>NW_024084222.1:0-1896 GCF_003009895.1 Hyaena hyaena | reverse complement strand
CTTCTATCCCTACTTTCTTAAGGGTTTTTATGAAGAAAGGATGCTGTATTTTGTCAAATGCTTTCCCTGGATCTATTGAGAGGATCATGTGGTTCTTATCCTTTCTTTTATTGACCTGATGAATCACATAGATTGATTTGCAGATATTGAACCAGCCCTGCAACCCAGATATAAATCCTACTTGGTCGTGGTGAATATTTTTTTAATGTATTGTTGGATCCGGTTGGCTAATATCTTCTTGAGGACTTTTGCATCCATGTTCGTCAGGGAAATTGGTCTATAGTTCCTCTTTTTAGTGGGGTCTTTGCCTGGTTTTGGAACCAAGGGAATGCTGGCTCCCAAGAAAGAGTTTGGAAGTTTTCCTTACATTTCTATATTTTGGAACAACTTCAAGAGAATAGGTGTTAATTCTTCCTTAAATGTTTGATAGGATTCCCCTGGAAAGCCATCTGGGTCTGTTCAACTTTTCTATTTCTTCCTGTTTCAGTTTTGGCTGTGCATATGTTTCTAAGAATTTGTCCATTTCTTCCAGATTGCCCCTTTTATTGGCATATAAATGCTCATAATATTCTCTTATTATTGTTTTTATTTCTGTGTGTTGGTTGTGATCTCTCCTCTTTCATTCTTGATTTTATTTATTTGGGTTATCTCCCTTTTCTTTTTGATCAAACTGCCTAGTGGTTTATCAAATTTGTTAACTCTTTCAAAGAACTAGCTTCTGGTTTCATTGATCTGTTCTACTGGTTGGTTTTGTTTTGTTTTGCTTTGTTTCCATAGCATTGATTTCTGCTCTAATCCTTATTATTTCCTGTTTTATGCTGGTTTTCGTTTTACTTGCTGCTCTTTTTCTAGCTCTTTGAGGTATAAAGTTAACTTGTGTATCTGAGACCTCTCTTCCTTCTTTAGGAAGGCCTGGATTGCTATATACTTCCCTCTTATGACCGCGTTTGCTGTGTCCCAGAGGTTTTTGGGCTGTGGTGTTATCATTTTCATTGGCATCCATGTATTTTTAATTCCTTCTTTAAGTTCTTGGTTAGCCCAGTCATTCTTCAGTAGTATGTTCCTTAGCCTCTGAGTATTTGTTACCTTTCCAAAATTTTTCTTGTAGTTGATTGTGAGTTTCATAGCGTTGCGGTCTGACAGTATGCACAGTATGATCTCAATCTTTTTGTACTTGTTGAGAGCGGATTTGTGTCCCAATATGTGATCTATTCTGGAGAATGTTCCATGTGCACTGGTGAAGAATGTGTATTCCGCTGCTTTAGGATGAAATGTTCTGAATATATCTGTTAAGTCCATCTGGTCCAGTGTGTCATTACAAAGCCATTTGATGATTTTCTGTTTGGATGATCTGTCCATTGCTGTAAGTGGGGGTATGGAAGCCCTCTACTATTATGGTATTATTATCAATCTGTTTCTTTATGTTTTGATTAATTCATTTATAGATTTGGGTGCTTCCACATTTGGCGCATAAATGTTTACAATTGTTAGGTCTTCTTGGTGGATGGACCCCTTAATTAGGATATAATGTCCTCCTTCATCTCTTTTACAGTCTTTATTTTAACGTCTAGATTGTCTTATATAAGTATGGCTACTCCAGCTTTTTTTTTCGACCATTAGCATGATAGATGGTTCTCCATCCCCTCACTTTCAATCTGAAGGTGTCTTTGGGTCTAAAGTGGGTCTCTTGTAAACAGCATATAGAAGGGTCTTGTTTTCTTTTCTGTTCTAATTACCCTTTGTCTTTTGATTGGAGCATTTAGTCCATTGACGTTTAGAGTGAGTACTGAAAGATATGAGTTTATTGCCACTATGTTTCTTGTAGAGTTGGAGTTTCTGGTGGTGTTCTCTGGTCCTTTCTAGTCTTTGTTGCTTTGGGCTTTTTTTTTTTTTTTT
>NW_024084221.1:0-1897 GCF_003009895.1 Hyaena hyaena | reverse complement strand
GGATTCCAAGTCTTTTCCCCCAACTCTTACAGCCAGGTATTTTCTCCCTTACTTGCTCTCCACACACACACACACACACACACACACACACACACACACACACACACGCATGGATGCAAGTTTATTCTTTAGAGAAGCTTAACCCAGGAGAAAAAACAAGCAAAATAGAAGTGAACCAAGCATAGTAGAAAAAGTAGTTGAGGGTAAGGCTGAAAGTGGGGAAGGACGAGTTATGTGAAAGTCTGCAGAGCTGAAAGTCCTTCAGGTCCCTTTCCCTCCTTAGTCTTAGGATCTTCACAGACATGCATACAACCACGAGTAAGAAATAGAAGGATTTGTTAGTAAAGGAACTTTTCTCTACAGAAAAGACTTACAGATACTGGTACCTGTAATGCAGGACACCCTGAAATGAAAAAGCCAACTCAGGGGCGCCTGGGTGGCTCAGTTGGTTAAACATCCTACTTTGGCTCATGTTATGATCTTACAACTCTTGAGTTTGAGCCCCACGTTGGGCTCTCTGCTGACAGCATGGAGCCCATTTCTCATCCTTTATCTTCCTCCTCTCCCCTCCCCTCTCGCTCCCACTCACGCATGTGTGCACTCTCTTAAAATTAAACATAAAAAAAAAAAGAAAAAGCCACTCAGACTCAATTACCCTGTGGTAAAATCCTGCCAGTCAAGAAGCCCCACCTACTCACATGAAATTAAAATTTTAGTACATCGTCCATATACTGCCTGCCTTTTGATGAAAATTTTCAACATGAAAGATGGAGACTTTCTAGAACCATTCTGGAAAAACAGTATGGAGAGTTCTCAAAAAATTAAAAATAGAACTGTAACTACTCTATGGCCCAGCAATTGCACTACTAGGTATTTATCCAAAGGATACAAAAATATTGATTCAAAGGGGGCACAGGCACCTCAATGTTTATAGCCGTGCTTTCAACAATAGCCAAATTATGGAAAGAGCCCAAATGTCCATCAACTGATGAATGGAAAAAGAAGATATGGTGTGTGTATACAATGGAATACTACTCAGCAATGAAACAGAATGAAATCTTGCCATTTTCAACAACTGGATAGAACTGAAGTGTTTTATGCTAAGCTAAATAAGTCAGTCAGAGAAAGACAAATATCATATGATTTCACCCAAATGTGGAATTTAAGAAACAAAACAGATGAACATAGGGGAAGGGGAGGAAAAATAGGATAAAAACAGAAGGAGGCAAACCATAAGAGACTCTGAAAGGCAGAGAACAAACTGCGGGCTGCTGGCGTGGAGGTAGGTGGGGGAATGGCTAAATGGATGATGGCTATTAAGGAGGGCACTTGTTGTGATGAGCACAGGGTGTTATATGTAAGAGATGAATCACTGGGTTGTACTCCTGAAGCCAAGACTACACAGTATGTTAACTAACTCAAATTAAAAATAATAATAATAAAAAATAGAAAACTGGAACTGGGATGAGAGTAATGTGACTGGACAAAGAAATGCAAGAAGCTGAAGAAAACACACATTTATCTCAGGGAGAAAACAAGGATATGTGTTCCTGCTGGGAACAGGAATAGTAAAAAATAATAATAATTTTAAAAAAGGCCCTTGGGATTTAAAGAAAAAACCATGATAGCTAAAAATACAAATTCAATTCAAAATTTTGAAAATAAAGTTGAGGTAATGCTCTAGAAGACAGAACAAAAAGACAATGTAATGAAAATTCAAGAAAAAATGTAAGAAAATTAGAAATTCAATATAACATTAAAAAATCCAACATGTAGGGGCGCCTGGGTGGCTTAGTCGGTTAAGCATCCGACTTTCGCTTAGGTCATGATCTCGCGGTTTGTGGGTTCGAGCCCCGCGTCGGGCTCTGTGCTGACTGCCAGCTCAGAGCCTGGAGCC
>NW_024084220.1:0-1899 GCF_003009895.1 Hyaena hyaena | reverse complement strand
CTCGCCTGGCCGACAGGGTGTGGTGTGCACGTTAGAGAGCTGCCTGTGTCCGGGGAGCAAGGACCTGGGGTGTGCAGGGGACGGGTGTGACAGCACACACCCCGCACCTATTTACAAGCCTAAACCGACAGATGCATGTATTTCCCTGTAAGCCTGAGCTGAGGGAAAGCGCACAGTTGCCAGGTGGGTCTGAGTCCACTGACTGTTGTCCTTGATGAGAGGCACCTGGAGACTCTGAGCTCCTGCAAAGGCAGGCCCTTGTTGGTGCGGCCGGTCCACACAGTGGGGCTGAATGGTCAGCACTCACAAGCTGCTGCTCGGAAACACTGGCGGGGTTCTGATCCCAGCAGCCAGTGCCTGGGCAGGTGCTTCAGGACCGATTTATTTTGCCAGGCCTGGAGGACACCACTGCCATTGGCGAGCGGACAGGGCACATATTATGCCTGGGAGAGGCATGGGGGCTCGGGCAGCCAGTGGCTTACAACAGGGCAAGTCCCCTGAGGTTCTGGGTCTCAGAGTGGGCTGTTGGGGTGACCGTGCACGCACCCATTTCAGATGATCTCCTACGCACTTGTACATAGTCCCTCTGAAGGTGCAGGTGGAGGAGTCTGCACTGGTTTGCCGGGACACGGTTTGTTGGCTGCAGGAGGAATAGCCTTCACTAAGAGACACCTGAGAGCCTGGATGACCGGTAGCCGTTCCAAATAAGGACAGAGCTTGGCCACTGGAAAGGTGCATGCAAGGAAGAATTCGGGTGGTGGGCTCCCTCTCACCTGGAGGTTATGAAGGTGGTGAAGGACCAAACAAAACTCCACAGGCTCAGATAGTGCCCAGCTGTGCTCTGCGGGCTGCTCGGGTGCTTACTGAGCGGCTCCAGCCGCACAGGTGAGTTTAGTCAGGGATCTGGTATGGGGCAAGTGTCTGGAGAGGCAGGTTCACAGCAGTAGCCTGGTGGGGTACATGGCACGTGCCTATTTCCAAGTGCCAATCGACACAGATTTGAATATTCCTTCTGAAGGCAGAGCAGAGGAATCTGGAAAGCTCGCTAGGACTGATTCCAGCTTGCGAACCATGGTATCTTCAGTAAGAAACTCCTGGGATCTCATTTGCTGCAGAGGCTGGGACTTCAAAAACAGTAAGTACACATCGGAATGACTCGCACCCATTTCCACGGCTGCCTCAATAATTTCAGGGCTGGCCTCCCTCTTTGCAGGATGCAGTGCCTAGGTAGTAGGAGAGGAACCCTGGCTGTGCACAGGCAGTTGGCGGAGTGAGTGCCCATGTGTGAGCCCCTCGGGTCAGGGGAGCAGGGACCTGGAGCAGGCAATGTGGGGGGGGTCAGGGCACAGTAGCCGACTCTTGTGGGTTTCTGCATTTGCCAAAACCTCAGGCCTAACCTGCAGAGATGCACAGATGCTCCCTGAAGTCTGTTGGGTTTGTGGGGCTTCTTTGCCAACAGTGTCTTTATTACTGGCTCGCTGTGCAAGTATCTCCAACTAATTAATGCTTTTTTAACTTACTATTACAGTAGTAACTTACTCCACAGAATAATGCCAGGTTAATCATACTGTCGTTCCAGGCAAGGGTAGAAGAAAGAAATAAAGTTCAAAGTAGTTGAGGTATATTTTTATAGGAATCAGCACCTGGAGAGACACCTTAGCCAACTGAGATCTGACCTCCAGCTGCCAGAGTCACAGGACATGTTTGGTGTTGTTGGAGCTCGTTTCTAGGGAAGGGGCCTGTGGGTGCTGATGGGCAGGATTCCTTCCCAGAGGGGCCTTTGCGTGGCTTTTACCACCGCCTCTGAATGGGGCTTCTTTTCTGTGGCAGGAGCTAATTGTTCCAGATTTTTTTTTGAGAGAGAGATCTATTAGATGAGCAAATTGTGGCCTTGGGCAG
>NW_024084219.1:0-1900 GCF_003009895.1 Hyaena hyaena | reverse complement strand
ACTATCTCATCACCAGCGCTGAGTCCTGAGCCCTAAGCCACAGATACACCATGGGGGAAACAAGAGATTGGAAAAAGCTCAACTCCTTCCCTCAACGTCTCCACCATCCCCTTGGAGAGATGGGATAAGGGTCAGGAAAGAAGAATTAAAGATCTAAGGTGTGGACAGCATGCAGGGGGAGGCCCATAACCTTCGGGACATTCGAGAAAGGAGGGAGAAAGAGAAAAGCTTGTCCAGAGCCTGGACCTGTCTCTTTGGTCTTCTCTATGCCCTTCAGAAAACAGAAAGCTCTTGCACACTTCACATCAAGCTGTTGAAAGCGTATATAAAGTGTGTGTGACACGGTATGCACCTTCCTCTCTGAAGACGCACGGCTCGGCCCCGTTCTGATGCACCAGGTCCACAACCTTTTGGAGGAGCTCATCTACCTGGCACCGCTCCTCCGCCCCTGTCACTCTGTAGTTGAAGGCGCTGTACCGGCCTTTACATTTCTTAATGAGCTGGTAGAGAGCTTCGTTACTGCTTTTCAAGAACATCTCTAGATGCTGGTCCCCCAGATCTTCCTTCCTGGTGAGGAGAACGATCGTGTAGTTAATGAATTTGTCTCCAAAAGTGCTTCGGATGGTCCCCAGCACGGCCTCATCCTTCTTGGTGAAAGAGCCCAGCGGGGTCACCAGCAGGAAGGCATGGGGGCCTTGAAGGACGTGTCCCTGAAGCTCAGCCTGAATGTCCTTTGAAGATGAGATGTCTGGAGTATCAATGATGCAAATTTTCCTCCCTCTCCAGATTCTGCTGTCTGACGCAAACCTCTGGGTCACTGACTCTTCGCTGAATTTGGTCTCAAAGACCCGCTTCTCCAGAAGGCTGTTCCCGGCGGCACTTTTTCCAGCTCCATGCTTCCCCACAAGCAGGATCTTCAGTTCCAACATCGCGGGGCTTGGCTCGCATACAGTGGCCTTAAGCAGCTTCTCCCCTGGGCCTGTGGGACAAAAGAGCAGATTCAAGGTCTCTTCCTATGGCCGAATATGCAGATGTGGACAGGTTTTATGATTTCACATCCTTGCCAGATTTTACAGAGAATGGCAGTAATGCTCTGAGCAGCAGGACTGTAGTCCTGGGTCACAAGTCACTCAGCCAATCAACTAAAAGCCACAAAGGAGGCCGTGAATAAATCAGGAGATATGTTACAAGCTCCAAGGTCTCCTAGGAACAGGAAAATTGGGTATGCTTGCCCTTGACTGGTCTTGGTCCTTAGATTTCCTTTCATTTTGCTACCAAGGTAAGTGCCAGGGGCATAAAGTCCATGGGCTGATGCAGGACAAGGGAGAATCTGAGTTTAAAACGCCCCTTGGTGGTATATTCATAAAATCTTATACTGCTCAGCAATCAAAACAAAACAAAGCGAATGAAGGAATAAGTGAGGTATTGATATGCAACACGCATAGATCTTCCAAACACGGTCAATGACAGAAGCTAGACATGAAGCCACATGCTATCTGATTCCACTACATGAAGTTCAAGAACAGACAAAATTAACCTATGTGGATAGAAATTCGGATTGCAGCTCCCTTTCGGGGAGAGGCAACAGGGACCGAGGTAAGGTGACAGGAATGCTCCAGATCTTTATGTAGAGGATGGTCACATGTGTGTAGATCAGAAAACGTCCCTGAGCTCTACCCTTAAGGTCTTTGCATTTCACTCTACATTAATTCTACCTCAATACGTGACTGTAGAAACTTGTGTCACAAAACCATCTGCGCACACGCGCCCTTGCCCCACCACTTCTCTGGATCCCAGGTCAACACGAGACCTCCACGCTGAGCCAAGGGCAGAGTCTGCATTACGGGACATATTCAGAGTCTGAGGCACCCTGGGCGCTAAGAGTGTGGATGGTCACTTG
>NW_024084218.1:0-1901 GCF_003009895.1 Hyaena hyaena | reverse complement strand
AAAATGGACTTATTACAACCAACCCCTCAGAAATACAAGCAATTATCAGGGAAACTATGAAAAATTATATGCTAACAAATTGGACAACTTAGAAAAAATGGACAAATTCCTAAACACACATTCACTACCAAAATACACACGGGAAGAGATAGAAAATCTGAACAGACCCATAACTAGTGAAGAAATTGAATCAGTGATCAAAAATCTCCCAAGAAATAAGAGCCCTGGGCCAGATGGCTTCCCTGGGGAATTCTACCAGACATGTAAAACAGAATTAAAACAGATCAGGAACATGACAGGGATGTCCACTCTCACCACTGTTGTTTAACATAGCGCTGGAAGTCCTAGCATCAGAAATCAGACAACAAAAGGAAATAAAAGGCATCAGAATTGGCAAAGAAGAAGTCAAACTTTCACTTTTCGCAGACGATATGATACTCTACATAGAAAACCCAACAGACTCCATCAGAAGCCTACTAGAACTGACCCATGAATTCAGCATAGTTGCAGGGTACAAATCAACATATAGAAATCGGTTGCATTTTTATACACCAATAATGAAGCAACAGAAAGAGAAATCAAGAAACTGATCCCATTCACAATTGCACAAAAAAACAACAAAATACCTGGGAATAAACCTAACCGAAGTTATAAGAGATCTGTATGATGAAAACTATAGAAAACTTATGAAGGAAATTGAAGAAGACACGAAGAAATGGAAAAACACTCCATGCCTATGGATCGGAAAAATAAATACTGTTAAAATGTTATTCCTGTGTAAAGCCATCTACACATTCAATGCAATCCCAATCAAAATTGCACCAGCATTCTTCTCAAAACTAGAAAACTATCCTAAAATTTGTATGGAGCCACAAAAGACCCTGAATAGCCAAAGTAATATTGAAGAAGAAAACCAAAACGGGAGGTATCACCATCCCAGACTTTAGCCTCTACTACAAAGCTGTCATCATCAAGACAGTATGGTATTGGCACAAAAACAGACATGTAGACGAATGGAATAGAACAGAGAACTCAGAATTGGACCCACAAATGTATAGCCAACTAATCTTTGACAAAGTGGGAAAGAGCATCCAATAGAAAAAAGACAGTCTCTTTAACAGATGGTGCTGGGAGAACTGGACAGCAACATGCAGAAGAATGAAACTCACATCATTTTCTCACACCACACTCAAAAATAAACTCAAAATGGAAAAAAGATCTGAATGTGAGACAGGAAACCATCAAAACCTAGAGGAGAAAGCAGGAAACAAACTCCTTGACCTCAACTGCAGCAATTTCTTACTTGACACATCCCAAAGGCAAGGGAATCAAGAGCAAAAATGAAGACTTGGGACCTCATCAAGATAAAAAGCTTCTGCACGGCAAAGGAAACAATCAATAAAACTAATAGGCAACTGACAGAATGGGAAGTGATAGCTGCAAATGACATATCAGATAAAGGGCTAGTATCCAAAATCTATAAGGAACTCACCAAACACCACACCTGAAAAACAAATAATCCAGTGAAGAAATGGGCAGAAGACATGAACAGACACTTCTCCAAAGAGGACATCCTGATGGCCAACAGACACATGAAATAATGCACAGCATCCCTCCTCATCAGGAAAATACAAATCAAAACCTCACTGAGATACCACCTCACGTTGGTCAGAGTGGCTAAAATGAACAAATCAGGAGACTCTAGATGCTGGCGAGGATGTGGAGAAACGGGCACCCTCCTACACCATTGGTGGGAATGTAAACTGGTGCAGCCCCTCTGGAAAAAAGTGTGGAGGAAAAAATTAACAGTAGAACTCCCCTATGACCAAGCAATAGGACTGCTAGGAATTTACCCAAGGGATACAGAAATGCTGATGCATAGGAGCACATGTACCCCAATG
>NW_024084217.1:0-1901 GCF_003009895.1 Hyaena hyaena | reverse complement strand
CAGTTTAGTCCCTAATGTCTTCCCAGAAAGTGTCTCTATTCCTGTTGTTATCTGTTCTGGCTTGCCACTGTGAAAGTAATGTTTCATCCCAATTATAAAGACTCGGAATAAATGAAGGCCAGAAATCATTAAAAATCTACTGGGTTTAATATGAAATGTTACTTCAATGTTCTTTTTGCTTCTTTTCATTTAACCTTTCCGGTGACCTGGTGCGCTCAGGCATGGTGTAGGATAACCAAGGGAAGTAGGACACTTAATTGACGTTCATAGGACCTCATCTGAAAAAAAAGCATTTTCGGCTTTTTGTAACTTATTGGATTATGAAATGTCATATGTTAGAGTTGCATTTTAATAAATGGGGCGGGGACTGATTTTCCTAGTATATAATAAGGAGCCGTGCCGTTCAATACAGTAGTAACGAGCTAGAACGAGCCACATGCGGCCATTGTACACCTGAGATGCGGTCAGGGCAAATAGAGATTTGCTACAAGTATCAAATCCATGCTGGATTTTGGAGATTTCATACAATAAGATAAGGTGTGACATGTCATTAAAATTTTTTTACTTGTATGTTGAAGTGATAATACTTTAGATATAGTAGGCAAAATCAAATATATTATTAAGGTTACTTTCAGTAGTTTTTAAATGTTCTTATTGTAGCTGTTGGAAAATTTTAAATTCCATAGCTGCTTACATTGTCTTTCTGTGAGTCAGCACTTCTATAGAGAAGAGAGATTTTGAAATGACTTACAGGAGAGGAAGCTTTTGCTTCTTGGGCTACCCAGAAAATCTGCTCGGCTCCTGGTCCTTCATCAGGAAATGACGGTGTCACTGTGCGGTGGTCAGCCCCTCATGTCACATTTTGCTGCTTGTGGCTTATTGTGTTTGACCCATCTCAGGTGCTCCATAAATACGTGTTGAATCGAAAATGACTTGCAGTTGTATTTCACTGGGTTATGAATCCGGATTTTTGAGTTTTGTCTCTAACTCTGCCTCTAACTCGCTCTGTGACCTTGCACAAATCACATCCCCTTTGCCTGTCTGAGATTTTTCCTTTGTAAAATAAGGGAATTTAATATGGTGATTAAATAATTCTCAGTTCCGACATGCTGTGGTTCGATTGTGTGCCTCTGTATCGCTAGTCTACAAGGCAGTTAGAATTTCCATGTCTAAAGTGGCACAGAAGATTTCCTCTAATCAAGATGATTTTAGTTTGCGTGTGTCTGCCCCCTGAGACTGAGTATTCCTTTTCTCTTGAATATGTTAACACAGTCAGGTTCTGGAACCTGCAAGGAACCACCGTTCTGTGACCCTTACCTGAGAAGTAAAATGTTCCCCCTCATCTCTCTCTTTTCCTTTTACAAGGTTCAACATTTTAATTATTAGCCATGCTGGCATTTTAACTTTGATTTTGCATTCGAATATATCTGATGTGGCACACGAAGGTCTGCTCAGCCCAGAGGAGCACATTAGGGCTTTGCGGCATAGCGAGAGCTTACAAGATGACATTGAGAACCTGTTGCCACTTGATGCCTTGGTTTTTTCCTCTGTCGAATCCATTTGAATATACCTTATATATTCCCCCTGAGCTATGTGAAGGGAAGTTCTGGTCTGGCACCCATACTTTCCAATGAGAGTGAAAGAACGGAGCTGAGCAGTATGCACCAAGAGAGGAAAGGGACCCTTGAGCAGCTTATGTAACTCCCATTCATACTTCAAGCCTTACTATCTGTATTGGTCCATCCATCGTCTCCACTTGCCTGTTTTGCTATCTATATCCCCTAACAATGGAGGGGACTAGAAACACTAATCTGTACTTAGAACTCTTCAAGGAGTAGGGGCGCCTGGGTGGCTTAGTCGGTTAAGCGTCCGACTTTCGCTTAGGTCATGATCTCGCGGTT
>NW_024084216.1:0-1903 GCF_003009895.1 Hyaena hyaena | reverse complement strand
TAAAAGTGAAATATATTCTTACGGTCAAATCTGGCATCTGGCATTATTGCAAGCAGGGACCTCACAGACATTCAGACTGAACCCCCAAAATGGCATTTATCTTATTCTTTTGGGTCTGTATTTTTGCAGCTGTAAGTATGGTTCACAGATCAGCAGTAGCAGCAGCATCTCTGGGAGCTTGTTAGAACTTTAGACTCTCTGACCCACTGCACACCTATTAAATAAAAATCTACATTTTGATTTTCATAAGCTCTCCAGGTAATTCATATGTGCATTAAAGTTTGAGAAGCACTGGTATGAATAATTTGCTGCATTGATCTCTATAAATAAACTCTCTGAATTAAATCTATATTAACATTTTTCACTTAATGCAATGATAATATAATATGAAATAATTTAAAATGGCATTTAAGAATTTTTATTTAACAAGGCACCTGGGTGGCTCAGTCATTAAGCATCTGACTTTCGTTCAAGTCATGATCTCACGGTACGTCAGTTCAAGTCCCACATTGGGTGGTATAGAGCCCCGCTTTAGGTGAGCTTGAGCCCCACTTTGGGTGAGCTCAAGCCTTGCTTCTCTCTTTCTCTCCCTCTCCCTCTCCCTCTCCCTCCCTCCCTCCTTCCTTCCCTCTCTCTCTCCCACCCTCTCTCTCTGTCTCTCCCTTTCTCTCTTTCCATCCCCTCCCTCTCTCTCTCTGCCCCTCCAGGGCTTCTCTCTCTCTTTCTCTCTGCCTCTCATTTACTTGCTCGCTCTTTCTCTCTCTCTCTCTCAAAATAAAAAAAGAATATTTATGTAACAAATGTGAACAGAGTAAAAACAACTTTCCAACTACCTTACATGGCTTCAAACATGAACTCGAGCAATAGGAGAAATTTTGGTCAGACTAGTAAGTGGAATTCAAGAGTACTTGGTAATCTCTAGTAGTCCATGTCTGTCATCTACCTAGACCTCAGGATTCATGAATGCAACATATTCACTAACTTTTAACAATGGCGTTTACCTCAACCAACTCAAGGGTCCCAGGAATTAATTGTTCAACAAATAATCACTAGGAGCTTGTTATGTGCCGAATATGTATTAAGAGTCATAACAAACACAGTAATGGCCATGATAAATAGATAAAAAACCTTGGCACAGTGAAGGTCACCATAAAAGAAGTGATAGATTTGTGACTACGGTGACCCATATTATTGGGATAAAAGGTTGATATCAAATGACTGAATTCTGTATTTCTGCTAGAGATCAGAGTTTAAAATGCCATCCGAATTGTGGCTACTCATTTCCTGAATGTCATTGTCAGTTCTGATCCTGGCTTCACAATCTATCACTATAACCCCTTCCGAGACAGAGAGGGGTTGTCGCATTTTGTCTTTATGTCATACTAATCATGGGTGGGATGTAAAAGTTAAAAGAGATAGAAATATGTGAGGTGCTTTGCTTACTTCATTGGTGAATTCTTTTTTTAAATTTTATTTTTTAAAATTTTAATTCAAGAGTAGTTACTGTAGTGTTATATTAGTTTCAGGTGTAAAATATAGTGATTCAACAATTCATACATGACCTGGTGTTCATTACAAGCACACTCCTTAATCCTCATTACCTACTTAACCCATCCTCCTAACACCCCCTCTGGTAACCAACTGTCTATTCTCTATAATTAAGAGTCTCTTTCTTAATTTGTCTCTCTCTCTCTTTTTTGTCCCTTTCCTCATTGCTTCTTAAGTCCCACATATGAATGAAATTATATGATATTTGTCTTTCTCTGACAAATTTATTTCCCTTATCATTATACTCTCTAGCTCCATCCATGTCATTGCAAATGGCAAGATTTCATTTTTCACGGCTAACTAATATTCCATTGTGTACACACACACACACATTTATATACAATACACACACACA
>NW_024084215.1:0-1904 GCF_003009895.1 Hyaena hyaena | reverse complement strand
GTGGGGGCTTTCAAAAAGACCCTTTAAGAAAAACAAAGTGAAATTAAAATTGATTACACTTAAGGAATTAACAGTTACCTCCTCAGAGACAAATGTTATATAACTGTGACTTAACCTAGAATTTAAAAATACATAGAAAATAAATAAGATCAATAAACAGAAAGCATATCTATTATGAATACAATTAGTAATAACTTCTTAAACATTTTCTCTTATGAAGAATAAAGCTTTGTAACTTTTTAAATGTCTGATATATTAAATGTGACATTTTAAAACTCCTTGAAAATAGGAGGGAAATATTGGATTCTCTTTCTAGGAAAAGTTTACAAGTAGTTATGATGCAAGAATATTTCAAGAAGAATCTTCAAGTTTCAAATACATTTTATATTTCTGTGATAATTGAGAGTCTAATCATAATATTCAGCTTATTACAATCCTTTGTTTTGGGGCGCTGAAATGGTAGACAACTCTAAACATGATTCTGAAGCCTTAACAAAAATGTCCAACAAGTCAAAGGGCTCCTGGTGGCTCAGTTGGTTAAATATCTGACTCTTGTTTTCAACTCAGATCATGATCTCAACATTATGAGATCAAGGCATGTGCCAAGCTCTGTGCTAAGTGTGGAGTGTTGAGCTTGCTTGGCATTTCTCCCTCTCCCTCTGCCCCTCCTCTATGCATGCTCTCCTTATCTTTCTCAAAAAATATCCAGCAAGTCAAGAAAACAATGTAAAAAATTAATAATCTCTCTATTAAATCTTACCCTGACTGGAAGATGAAAGTCAAGCTCTGTGCACCAAATAAAAACAGTCCAATGAATTGTAAAATACATCCACAGACCTAGCGTATATTTATCACCAAAGTGAAGCAAGGACTGGCACAGTGAATAAAACATTGAAGACCTTGAAGCTGTTTGCTGAGTGTATGGAGGGAAAATAAAGAGAGTGCTTAGGGGTGCTGCACAAATCACTGATGCAATTTGATAAATAAGAATGACTGTGATCAAGCCACACTGAATAGCACAACCAAGACACCTGACAGACAAAGGAATGCTGTCTGTAGTGTATAAGGCAGCTAGACTCCAAGTTTATGCCTACTTTTATCCAGCTGCTTGAGACTAATTTAAACAGCTTTGTGCATGTTCAACTTGGAGAATCACTGATAGTGATGGCAGAATAATATCGAATCTGTATTTGAAACCAAAGCAAGTATTTAATGGTGCACCACATTCTAATCTTGTTCAAGAGTCTATGACATACTTACTTTCTCCTTAACAGATTAAATACATTCAAGGTCTTGTAGTAAGTGCCTAATAGAACAAACTCTACCTCAGCAAGATTGAGACCAACATTCTCTAACTCTTCTTTAGATTGCTTGAGGACACATCCCCCTCTGCACAGTTTACAATTTAGATTTTAGGTGACACATTATAAGTTTAAATAAGGAAACATAAATGTGATTAAGACATTGTTTCAGTGTTCTAACCATCCCAAACAATACCCCTCAAGGTAAATATAGCCACCCTTCTTCTGCAAAATTTTAGCCTTACAAAAATAAACACGTTATCCAACAGTATAGAAATAATATTCATTATTTTATCCCTTCAGCAATTGAAAATTGATAATCCTATTCCAAATGTGTTAGAGTAAATATGTACTATATAAAAAGTTTCAAAAGGAAAAGTGCATTTCCTTTTATCAAGAAAAATAGATGGGGTGCTCAGTCGGCTAAGCGTCTGACTTCAGCTCAGGTCATGATCTCACGGTTCGTGGATTCGAGCCCCGCATCGGACTCTGTGCTGACAGCTAGCTCAGAGCCTGGGGGCTGTTTCAGATTCTGTGTCTCCCTCTCTCTCTGACCGTCCCCTGCTCATGCTGCCTATCTCTCTCTCTCTCAGAAATAAATAA
>NW_024084214.1:0-1905 GCF_003009895.1 Hyaena hyaena | reverse complement strand
ACATGTGCCCCTATGCATCAACAACAGGACAATAAAATATTTAAAAAGAAAATAAAGTTAGACAACCACATCTGCCTTATAAATACCATATTCAGCCATGCAGACTCTACAAGGAAGGACACAATACGGGCTATGCTGGGACATTCTGGAAAAACTGCTGAGTCAAAACTAGAGAGCTGCCAGCTATTCTGAAAAGCCTGTGGTTCCTGACCCCACGTCTCAGCACAACAGGTCTTCCAGCCCAACATCTGCTCCTGCTGCTTAGGTCTGTGTCAGTGTAGGCAGCCACTACCTCCTCTCCTTCCTCCCTGGGATAGGGGAGACAGAGCTGCTATTTCCAAGGGATTCTGGTTGAAGTAAGAGAAGGAACTTATCTTCATTTCACTAATTGGGATAAGTCCAAAGTCACTCTGTGAGATGGTGCACAGAACATTTGCAATTGGTTAATTATTGACATCTGACTCTGTCTTCCATGAAAATGTAAACTGTGAGAGTATTGTCAAGGGGGGAAGGGTCCCACTTCCCTAGAGACATAGATCCTATTTTTTTTTTCCATATGGTAGTTTTTCAAGTATCTTTACTTTCTTCTGTTGTTTTCTTTTTAATTACTTTTAAAGTGGGACATCTGAATGGCTCAGTCAGTTAAGCATGAACCTTCGGCTCACGTCATGATCTCACTGCTGATGGTTTTGAGCCCCTTGTTGGGCTCTGTGCTGAGAGCTCAGAGCTTGGAGCCTGCTTCAGAACCTGTGTTTCTCTCCTTCTGCCCCTTCCCGCTCACACTCAGTCTCTCTGTCTCTAAAAAATGAATATAGATTTTAAAAACTTTTGAAATTTTTCTTAAAGTTTATTTACTTAGATCTGAGAGAGACAGAGCGAGAGAGAGAGAGACAGAGCAGGGGAGGAGAAGGGAGAGGGAGGGTCCCAAGCAGGCTCCACGCTTTCAGTGCAGAACTAGATGTAGGACTTGATCTCATGAACAGTGAGGTATGTCTTGAGTGAAATCAAGAGTCTGACGCTTAACCAGCTGAGCCACTCAGAAGCCCCATGATGGATCCCATTATCGAAGAGGTGCCAATTTACAATTATATCCCATAACTGAGACTTCATTAAGGTGCATAGGAGTTGAGTGATTATACAAACTAATAATTCCAAACTGATAAAAAAGAATCATAAATATCTCTGAGGATAGTATGCGGTCACCCTGTGTATACAAGCACTGGGTAACTACTCTAAAATAGAAGACAAGGCAATAGCAGTGCACTAGCAGTGAGGATAAGAAACTTTCAAGAACAGCATAAGCTAAATAACAAGGACAAGACAGGCAAAAGAACAGGCAGGATGTGAAGACACTATTGTGATTCTGAAGTAATTTAAAGAGAGAAAGGGTAAGATTATATTTTGTTTCTAAGCTTAAGGCCAGCTAGAAGGTTGTTTCTCTATTTATGTGTGACGGTGAGAGAGAGATTGACATGAAATATAGTAGAAATTTTATGTACTATTAAATCCCTAGACCATTCCTTAGATATTCTTTATTTGGGTTACAAGGATCACTACACACAGGGAAATTCTCTGTTATGGGGTACACTTGTAATGACACACAGGTTTGAGCTAGATCTCTCACAATAAAGCCAAGTGTAGAGAGAAATTTCTAGCTTTAAAGGCTTCTATTAGAAAAGAGGGTGCCTGGGTGACACAGTTGGTTAAGCGTGTGACCAAGGTCTTGATCTCACAGACTGTGGGTTCATGACCGCTCTCTCAAAAATAAATAAACGATAAAAAATTCTTTAAAGATATGAAAAACAGGGGCGCCTGAGCGGCGTAGTCGGTTAAGCGTCCGACTTTCGCTTGGGTCATGATCTCGCGGTTCGTGGGTTCGAGCCCCGCGTCGGGCTCTGTGCTGAC
>NW_024084213.1:0-1907 GCF_003009895.1 Hyaena hyaena | reverse complement strand
GTCCCCTTTCCTATATGTAAAATTAAGTTCCTCCTCTAGTTTTTCCCTCTGAAGGCAATACAGTAGACACATGAGGAAAATGAGGCACAAATCACTTGTTACTCTCCAAGGTCACACAGCTGACTCCTGACCTCCACGAAGCAAACCCAAACCGATTTCCTGATCACACACTAGGGTGATTAGCAGGAGGCTGGGGAGAGATGGGTGAGGCGAGGAAAGGAAAGCATTTCCAATAAACATATTCAGCTGTGATAATCTGGGATAAAAAAGGCAATCCGGTATGGCAAGTTTTTATTGCCTTCCTCAGGGGCTTCGGGACTGCTTGGAGTTGATAAAGCCATTCAGAGTAAGGATTTGGGACAAGGGCTTATACTTGATTCTTTGCAGGGCACATTACTACTGAGAGATATAGCAGGTGACTTAAGTCTTCAGTAAGAATCATTGTAGGGGAAGAGAAACACAAATGACAATGTTAACAACTGCTGAGGCTTCGCTTTGGGAGTTTATTGATATTCCTAAATGATAGGAGCAGAAAATTGATGGATGAAAAGGCAGCAGCCTTTAAAGCTGGATGAATTTGACATGTTGTCTTTCTGTCAGTCTTATTATAGAAATTGACAGGAAGAAAAAGATGCATTTGATGCCATTTACTCTTTTCAACATGGCCATTACTTCAGAAATATTCTCACTTTTGATTTTTCGATTTTTGCTTAAATGATGTTTGATACAGTTTTGCTCTCATTATGGAGTCTCTGTCTCAATTTGCTGAAGAAGATTGCAACCCCAGTGAAGTATGGCAGAAAATTAATTAATGTGTGTGGCTATTTAAAGATCATTCAGGGAGAACATCAAGTGGTATTTTCTAGACTGTCTGACTTTGATCCGAATATTCTTTCCTTGCACTGACACACGTTGCATGGCTGGCAGCCATGAGTTGAAACCTGGAAAATTTTGAGCCTTGCATGTCTTAGCTCAGATGGCCTGGGGTCCTCAAAGGTGGGCCAGTGGGGAGAGGAACCAGAGGAAGTGAGGGAAACTAGCTCGCCTAATGAGGGTGACCCTGAAAGACAGCCAGCCTTTCCAGTATGCTGCGTGCAGAAAGCATGTTCATCTTAGACCACGTCCAGTTGCATGCTGGTTACAGGTGCTGTAATCCTGCACGTAGCTGCAGTTCCCACAGCTGGCACTGGAAGATGTCTGGCGTAAGGGGCCACTGTGGTTTCAGGCACCTTGGCAGTCACAGAGCCTTGGGGATCATCCCGTGCTCCGGAACAAATAATTAGTGAGGTGCCAGGACAGCACATAAGGAGGCCATGGCTCAGGGTGGGATTTTGCCCTCAGTGGAACACGGGAGTGTTGCAGACGGGAACATGATGAAAGCTTGTTGTGGAGACTGTTTCAGCAAGGGGTGCGGCTTGTGTGAGGCAGAGCCCGTGTGGTCCACTTGATACTGTGTCAGTGACTGCAAAGCTGATTCTAGCCCCATGGGAAAGTGGGCCAAGGTTGCCAGTAGGATTCATGCCATGATCAGGCTTTGTGGAGGAGCCATCTTTGCTGAGTCCCAGTAGAAGTGTCTCAGAAATAGGGGCTTACACCCCCTCACAGATCGCATCATTGTTATGTAAGCAGTCACAGGCAGTGGGATGAAGTAGGTAAGGTGTAGTGATTGTGAGCATAGACTGTATCATGTAGATCGAAATTTGAGTTTCACATCTTCTACTTACTCTTTGTATGACGTTGGCTAAGTTACTTAACTGCTCTGTACCTCAGTTTCCTCTGTTGGAGAGTGAAGTTAAATGATATTTATCTCCTAGGGTGGTCGTGAGGGTAAAATGAGACAGTTCACTTCAAGCACACATCTCATGAGGAAGATGGAATGTTTTTGGTTAAAGCAGTTCATCATGGTG
>NW_024084212.1:0-1908 GCF_003009895.1 Hyaena hyaena | reverse complement strand
AAAAAAAAAAACGCTATAGATGAGGTGCATAATATGATGGACGCGGCCACTGTACGAACTGAAGAGGCAGAGAGGAGAATAGGTGTCGTGGAAGATACAATGATAGAAAAAGACGAAGCAGAAGAAAAAAGTGACATAAATTGATCCAGGAGCACAAAAGGAGAAATCAAGAACTGAGTGATGCAATCAAACAAAACAATATCCGTATCATCGGATTTCTAGAAGAAGAGAGAAAGGGGCTGAAGGGGTACTTGAACAAAGTATAGCTGAGAACTTCTCCAATCTAGAGAAGGAAACAGACATTGAAATCCAAGAGGCACAGAGAACTCCCCTCAGACGTAACTTGAATCGATTTTCTGCACGACATATCATAGTGAAACTGGCAAAATATAAGGACAAAGAGAGAATTCTGAAAGCAACTAGGGATAAACAGGCCTTAACATACAAAGGTAGACACATCAGGGTAGTAGCAGACCTATCTACCGAAACTTAGCAGGCCAGAAAGGAAAGTCAGGAAATCTTCAACATGATGAACAGGAAAAATATGCAGGCAAGAACCCTTTATCCAGCAAGCCTGTCATTCAGATTAGAAGGATAGATAAAAGTCTTTCCAAATAAACAAAAATTGAAAGAATTTGTCACCACTAAACCAGCCCTACAAAAAATCCTAAGGGGGACTCTATGAGGGAAATGTTGCAAGGAACACACGGTACCAGAGACACCACTACAAGCATGAAACCTACAGAGAACACAATGACTCTAAACACATATTTTTCAATAACACTGAATGTAAATGGACTAAATGCTCCTGTCAACAGACATAGGGTAGCAGAATGGGTAAAAAAAAAAAAAAAAAAAAAAAAAAACAAAAAAAACAATATCCGTCCATTTGCTGTCTACAAGAAACTCATTTTAGACCAGAGGACACCTTCAAATTAAAAGTAAGGGGATGGAGAAATATCCATCATGCGACTCGAAGTCAAGGAGCACTAGAGTAGCCATACTTTTTTCCGACAAACTGGACTATAAAGTAAAGGCAGTAACAAGAGATGAAGAAGGGCATTATATAATACTTACACGGTCTACCCGTCAGGAAGAGCTAACAATTATAAATGTCTATGCACCAAATACATAACATAATTAATCACTAACAGGAACAATTTTATCGATACGAATGTGCTAATAGCAGGGGACTTTAATACTCCACTTACAGCAATGGATAGGTAAACTAGACAGAAAATCACTAAAGAAACAATGGACTTGAATGATACAATGGACCAGATGGATTTGACAGATATATTTAAAAGTCTACATCCAGAGGCTGTGGATTTTACTTTCTGCTCTAGTGCACATGGTACATTCTCCAAGACAGATCACAAACTGGGTCATAAATCAGCCCTCAGTATATATATAAAAATAAGATCGTACCATGTGCAGTTTCAGATCTCAATGCTATCAAATTTGAAATCAATCACAGGACAAAGTCTGGAACACCACCAAGAAATGGAGATTAAAGTACACGATACTAAAGAACAATTGAGTCAACCAGGCCATTAGAGAAGAAATAAAAAATATATATGGAAACAAATGAAAATGAACAGACAACAATCCAAATTCTTTGGGATGTAGCAAACGCAATCAAAAGAGGAAAATACATTGCAATCCAGGCCTACCTCAAGAAACTAGAATAAGTGCAAACAAAAAATCTAACAGTGCACCTAAAGGAGCTAGAAGCAGAGCAGCAAGAACACCCCAAACCCAGCAGAAGAAGAGAAATAATAAAGATCAGGGCAGAAATAAATAATACAGAATTTAAAAAAAACAAACAAAAAACGACATTTGAACAGAGCAATGAAACCAAGAGTTGGTTTATGGGAAAAATAAATAAAATTGATAAACCTCTAGCCA
>NW_024084211.1:0-1909 GCF_003009895.1 Hyaena hyaena | reverse complement strand
GGAGAACTTCCAGCCTCATTGGGACGAAGCCAGCATCACTTTGATTCCCAAGCCAGACAGACACCCAGCAAAAAAAGAAAACTACCAGCCAATATCCTTGATGTATACGGATGCAAAAATCCTTCACAAGATACTTGCAAATCGAATCCAACAGCACATAAAAAGAATTATCCACCATGATCAAGTGGGATTCATTCCTGGGTTATAAGGATAGTTCAATATTCGCAAATCAATCAATGTGATACATCACATTAACAAAAGAAAAGTTGAAAATCATACGATCCTGTCGATAGATGCAGAGAAAGCATTTGACAAAATACAGCATCCCTTCTTAGTAAAGACCCTCGAGAAAGTCAGGATAGAAGGAACTTACTTGAACATAAAAGCCGTCTTCATAAAAGCCATCTATGAGAAGCCCTCAGCTAACATCATCCTCAATGGGGAAAAACTGAGAGCTTTCCCCCTGAAATCAGGAACGTGATGTCCACTCTCACCACTGTTGTTCAACATAGTGCTGGAAGTCCTAGCATCAACAATCAGACAACAGAAGGAAATAAAACGCATCAGAATTGGCAAAGAAGAGCCAAACTTTCACTTTTGCAGACAACATGATACTCTACATAGAAAACCCAACAGCCTCCTCCAGAAGCCTACTATGACTGATCGATCCATGAATTCAGCAAAGTTGCAGGGTACAAAATCAATGTGCAGAAATTGGCTGCATTTTTATACACCAATAATGAAGGAACAGAAAGAGAAATCAAGAAACTGATTCCATTCACAATTGCACAAAAAACCATAAAATACCTAGGAATAAACCTAACCAAAAGTATAAGAGATCTATATGGTGAAAACTATAGAAAACTTATGAAGGAAATTGAAGAAGACACAAAGAAATGGAAAAACATTCCATGCTCATGGATTGGAAAAATACAGTTAAAATGTCATTACTACCCAAAGCAATCTACACATTCAATGCAATCCCAATCAAAATTGTATCAGCATTTTTCTCAAACTAGAACAAACTATCCTAAAATTTGTATGGAACCACAAAAGACCCTGAACAGCCAAAGTAATGTTGAAGAAGCAAACCCAAACAGGAGGCATCACCATCCCAGACTTCAGCCTCTACTACAAAGCTGTAATCACCAACACAGTATGGTATTGGCACAAAAACAGACACATAGACCAATGGAATAGAATAGAGAACTCAGAATTGGACCCACAAATGTATGGCCAACTAATGATTGACAAAGCGGAAAAGAGTATCTAATGGAAAAAATACAGCCTCTTTAACAGATGGTGCTGGGAGAACTGGACAGCAACATGCGGAAGAATGAAACTAGATCATTTTCTCACACCATACACAAAAATAAACTCAAAATGGATAAAGGACCTGAACGTGAGACAGGAAACCATCAAAACCCTAGAGGAGAAAGCAGGAAACAACCTCCTTAACCTCAACCGCAGCAATTTCTTACCTGACACATCCCCAAAGGCAAGGGAATCAAGAGCAAAAATGAACTATTGGGACCACATCAAGATAGAAAATCTTCTGCACGGCCAAGGAAACAAGAAAACTAACAGGCAGCTGACAGAATGGGAAAAGATAGTTGCAAATGACATATCAGATAAAGGGCTAGTATCCAAAATCTATAAGGAACACACCCGAAAAAGAAATAATCCAGTGAAGAAATGGGCAGAAGATATGAACAGACACTTCACCAAAGAGGACATCCAACAGACACTTGAAACGATGCTCAGCATCACTCATTATCAGGGAAATACAAATCAAAACCACACTGAGATACCACCTCATGACGCTCAGAATGGCTAAAATTAACAAATCAGTAGACTCTAGATGCTGGCGAGGATGTGAAGAGAGCCCTCCCTTCCCCCCCCCCCCCCC
>NW_024084210.1:0-1910 GCF_003009895.1 Hyaena hyaena | reverse complement strand
AATATCATTGATTACCAAGGGTTAAAAGAGAGGGAAGGATGAACAGGCAGAGTACAGGGAATTTTTAGGGCAGTAAAACTACACTGCATATAAAGCTATACTATAGTGGTGGACACATGTCACTATACATTTATCAAAATGTGTGAAATATACTATCCCAAGAGTGAACTCTAATGTAAATTGGATCTGGTGTGATAATAGTATGTCAGTGTATGTTCATGGATTATAACGTGTGTGTGTGTGTGTGTGTGTGTGTGTACACGCACATGGGTGTAGGGTATATGGGAAATCATTCTGCTTTTGGCTCAGTTTTCTTGTGAACCTCAAACTTCTCTAAAAAATAAAGTCTACTTAAAAATGGGAAAAAGCTTGACAAATGGGCTAACTATGACTATTAATAAAAGAATACTTTCTGAATTATAGAAACAATTGAATATAGATTAAAGGTCCAAGAAATTTTTTAGGCACAGAGCATAATGCGGGGCTCGATCCCATGAACCATGGGTTCATGACCTGAGCCAAAATCAAGAGTCAGATGCTCAACCGACTGAGCCACCCAAGCACCCCTCTCCACAATAATTTTTAGTGCCAAAAGACAATGGGGTGGGGTCATGGACACACATTTTTAGAGAAAGAAATTATGTCCCAAGAACATTGTAAGTCAAGAACTTTTACAAATATAAAGGCAACAAGCATTAATTCTCAAATAGTAAAGATCTAAGAAAGACAGTACCCAAGACCTTCTTGAAAGAACTAGTTGACAACAAAATAAAGACAATTAAGAGATTACTCAGAGAAAAGATTCAGTAATGGTCATGGCAAATGTCCAGGTGATGGGCACTGTGTTCATCTAAGTTTCAAGTGAGCAGGTGCCAAAATTAATGTTACTGAACAGAATAAGATCGGTATAAGATGGAACAAAATAAAAAATTAAATTTTAATTAAAAACAAATTAGAAAATGGGAGGGGGTAGGAGGAAATATAAGAAAGCATATTATCTTTTTGAAGCTATAAATTCAATTACTCTAAAATTTAACCACATGTATGTGTATACATATAGTTAAAGGAAAAAACATTGTTCTACTCCTTTAATAGTATTCAAAACTTAATTAATTTCTAAAGAGATCATTTGAAAAATAAGTAATATTGTAATGAAAAACCTTCATCTGAATTCCTTCAGTTCCTTTTTCTGAGCAAGAAAAATAAAATTGAATACTTTATTCTAAAATCACATTTGCAGTATAATTCTGTTTTATAATATACTTTTTGGTCATTTGTGTGGTGTCAGGTTGACTAAACTGCACATGCATCTCCCAGAATTCCCTTCTATGTATAGTCTGAACTCGAGCTGTCCAAACAATGCATTTGCACAAGATTTGGAAAACAGAAGAGATACGGAAGCCATTATTCTCTGAAGGCCACTATGATTAGATGCAGTGATGGAGACAAGGGTGCTGGCTGGTTCTCAGTTTGTCCTTGATATCCTCTGCTCTGCCTCCTTGGTGACCAACAGCAATGTGAACTCACAACCAGGCACTTGGTTGGGGGTGAACCACTGACGCAGAAGCTACACAGAGATACAGCTTCTCAGAGAGCTGGACTGGTTTGGCTTTTCAGGATGAGTCATGACTGATTCATTTCCCACTCTTCTCCTGTATCCTCACGTCCACAGCTGCTCCCACAACAACGTAGGGCCTAATTCCTATAACAAAACCTTTATTCCAAACCTCAGTGAACCTGATTCTTTGACTGAACCCTGCCTGATACAAATACTTTCTTTCTGCTGTGTGCGTACAAAGATTCCTAAAATGATATTCTCCTAACACTAATGACAGCTGTTTCTAAATACCTTAATTTTTGTGATTTTAAACTATTTTTGTTATTTTATGCATTCTGTTTTGGCTTTGCTC
>NW_024084209.1:0-1911 GCF_003009895.1 Hyaena hyaena | reverse complement strand
GACAGACTCTGAAACAGGCTCCAGGCTCTGAGCTGGCAGTCAGCACAGAGCCCGACGCGGGGCTCGAACCCATGAACCGCAAGATCATGACCTAAAGGAAAGTTGGACGCTTAACCGACTAAGCCACCCAGGTGCCTCTAGCAATTTTTTAATAGTCTTAAATTTTTTTTTTTACATATTTATTTTTGAGAAAGAGAGAGAGAGAGCCTGAAGGTGAGTAGGTGAGGGGCAGAGAGAGGGAGGGAGACACAGAATCTGAAATAGGCTCCAGGCTCACAGAGCCCGATGCGGAGCTCAAACTCACGAACCATGAGATTACGACCTGAGCCGAAGTCAGATGCTTAACTGACTAAGCCACCCAGGTGCCCCAAATAGCCTTAAATTTTTTAAATTTCAGCTTAGAAACATTAGCTATTGGTGTTTCTAATAAAACATTTGTCTTCCTAATTGGAGGCATTAAAATAAATGTTCACATTTGAATTTGATTTTGGCTCAGGTTATGATCTTACTGGAGTTCAAGCCCAAGACACTGTCCGTGTGGAGCCTGTTTGGGATTCTCTCTCTCTCTGTGCATGTGTGCCCTCTCTCTCAAAATAAGTAAACTTTAATTTAAAAGAAGATAATTAAGGGAGGGGCGCCTGGGTGGCTCAGTCATAAGCATCTGACTTTAGCTCAGGTCATGATCTCTCGGTTCATGAGTTCGAGTCCCTCGTAGGGCTCTTTGCTGAAAGCTCAGAGCCTGGAGCCTGCTTTGGGTTTTGTGTCTGTCTCCCTCTCTCTCTGTCCCTCCCCTGTTCATGCTCTGTCTCTATCTCTTCCTCTCAAAACTAAATAAACATTAATAAATAAATAAATAAAAGGGAGATCGTGTTGATTTAATTTACCTATTTACCTGCTAAGTGACTGTGGAAAACAGATTACCAATGCCAATACTTTGAGGTAGTATCCATGTCCCATCTCCTTGACTCTGAGCTGATTTGCTTGTAACAGAATGTAGCAAAGATGATGCTCTTTGACTCTCAATGAAAAGGTCAGAAAAGGCCATAAAACTTCCATCTGGTTTTCTGGGAATCGTCACTCTCTGAATGCCCATCGTCCTGCTGTGAACAGGCAAAGCCATGTACAGGTGTCCCAGGCTGAGTGCACCATCTGACCTTCTCAGCCCTCCTGCCATATATGTGAATGGAGAAGTGTCTGTCCATCCAGAGGACTCCAGTCCCCAAGCTGTGAGTGACCTGCAGGCTTCAACCCTCCCAACAAGATGTGTCTCTGGCATCTTAAAGTACAACCATTGCTGCCATTCCTACTGCATCCTGTCCAAACAACTGACCCATCATCTATGAGCATAACGCAAAGGGTATTTTACACCATCAATTTCCTGGTTGTTTGTGATATAGCAATAGTAAATAGTAACTGTGACCATCTTTGTCCAATATTCTTTCAATTCAAGAAGAAGGCTATTTATATGTCATCCAAGCTGTGTTGTACTAAAATTGTGGTTTAATGCTTAGAACAGCTTTTGAACTCCTGTCCCAGTTCTTTAGTTCTCTTTAAGTTCTAAGTTTAACCATACTTTTGCTCCTGCAAGTTTAATGATGTGAAATAAACCCTTTTATTACATTGGAGATACTCGGCTATGTATTTAGATGTATTTAGTCTCCCATACTCTTTCCTCTGTAGAAAGCAGACCAACAAACATGACTGTCAAATTTACTGATTATTGGAACCCTGTGCCGGCACAGAGGCAGTCTCAGAGTTGGGTTTTTGTTGTTGTTAAATATATTTTTGAGAGAGAGAGACGGGGGGGGGGGGGGGGGGGGGCAGAGAAAGAGAGGGAGACACAGAATCCAAAGCAGGCTCCAGGCTCTGAGCTGTCAGCACAGAGCCTGATCCTGGGTTCCAACTAGTGAA
>NW_024084208.1:0-1914 GCF_003009895.1 Hyaena hyaena | reverse complement strand
TTAGAGTCTACAAATGTTGCCTCTTGATGCCTCTTTCTTGCACTGTTGGTGGGAACACAAACTGGTGCAGCCACTCTGTTGAACAGCATGAAAGTTCCTCAAATAGTTAAAAATTGGACTATCTTATCATCCAGCAATTGCACTACTAGGTATTTACCCAAAGGATACAAAAATGCTGATTCAGAGGGTCACATGCACCCCAATGTTTATAGCAACACTGTCAACAATAGCCAAATTATGGAAAGAGCCCAAAAGTCCACTGACTGATGAATGGATAAAGAAAATGTGGTAATATATACACAGTGGGATATTACTTGGTGATCAAAATGAATGAAATCTTGCCATTTGCAATGAGATGAAATCTTGCCATTTGCAATGAGTATAACGCTAAGTGAAGTAAGTCAGAGAAAGACAAATACCATATGATTTCACTCATGTGTGGAATTTAAGAAACACAACAGATGAATATGTAGGAGGGGAGAAAAGAGGGAGGGGAATAAACCATGACAGACTCTTAATGATAGAGAACAAACTGAAGGTTGATGGAGGGCGGGGGTGAAGGATGGGCCAGATGGGTGATGGGCATTAAGGAGGACAGTTGTTGGGATGAGCACTGGGTATCATAGGTTAGCGATGAATTACTGAATTCCTGTCCTGAACCCAATATCGCCCTGTATGTTAACTAAAATTTAAATAAAAAATTGAAAATAAAGGGAAAAAGAAATGTTGCCTCTTTCATTCATGTTATATAATGTGACCCCTTGTAACTACCACTAGACATGGGTTCCAAAAAATATTTTGGCTAGTTTCCCTTGCTGGGAGATTCATTTTATACTAACATAGAACATTAGTCCAGTATAGATCCTGGAGATTGATCATCAATGACAGCAAACACTTCAATGTTCTTATGGTTGAATAAAATAACTGTCTTTCCTGTTTCCCTTTCAGAAGAAGACCCAAAATTAATAAGAACAAAAACACAATAATCTAAAATATAATTGAAAAACAGAACTATGAAATAATGGTCCCAGACACTAGAAAGATCAAAGTGGGGGCTGAAGTATGTCCATCACTGCTGAGCTCAAAATGGACTGAAAAAGCCAGCTTCTTCCAAACAAGTGGCCAGCTTGTAGAAAAGACACCCTCTTGTTTAAACAACAGGAATGGGGAATGAAGGCTGGCGATGTCAATCGTCCTGGATCTCTGTGTGAAGTCTCAGAAAAGCAGAAATAGGAATCATGGAGATCACTTACTTTTGATTGTAAGAGTAACATGTATGAAAAACTAGGAGTGTGACTCTTTCTACAATAAGATAAACAGAGACCTCCTTTTTTGTTATACTCCGAATTTTTTTAATTCAGCATATTAATTTCTTTTAAAAAATCCTTGCTGAGATTTTGATTAGGTTTTCAATGCATTTATAATTAGTATAAAAATCATGGACATCTTAACACCGAGTCTTCCAATAACGAGCATGGTAGGTCTTACCTTTTAATCTTTTTCACTTTCCCTCCTCATCCTTCGTGATCTTCAGTGTCGGGGCCTGTGGTTGGTCGAAAGGCAGTCCCCCCAGAGAAACGCTCACCCCGAATCTGTGAATGTGATCTTAGAGACGCGTGTCTTAGTGCACCAGGGCTGCTATAAGAAAACACCACACCGTGGGTGGTTTAGACCACAGAAATGTATTTTCTCATGGCTCTGAAGGCTGGGAGTCCAAGACCAGGGTGCTGGAGGGTCAGCTTCTGATTGGAGTTCTCTCCCCAGCCTGCAGAAGGCCTCCTTCTCCCAGAGAGAGAGCTAACTCTCTGGTGTTTCCTATAAAGACAAGGATCCGGGGCGCCTGGGTGGCTTGGTCGGTTAAGCGTCCGACTTTCGCTTAGGCCATGATCTCGCGGTTTGTGGGTTCGAGCCCCG
>NW_024084207.1:0-1914 GCF_003009895.1 Hyaena hyaena | reverse complement strand
TTTTTTTCGTTTTTTGCTCTACAGTCTCCTGTGCCTCCTTGGGGCTCTTCTGGGGTTCAAACATAGATGTCCTAAAGGGTCCTGCTCTGTGTGCTCCGATTTCAGGGAAGAGCTACTTTGCCCTACAGAAGAGCCTCCTCACAGTGCTACACAAGCATAAGTGAGGCTGGTTTGTCCAGATCCTCTGACTCCTGAGCCTCCCTGGTGTTCGACTGGGATTTAAACCCTGATGTCTTAAAGGGTCCTGCTCCGTGAACCCCAGTTCTGTGGAAGTGCTGCTCCAGGTGGAGCAATAAGTGGCTTCTGGCTGGTGGGCACAGGCAGGGTCCTTTGTCCTTTGAATGGCTATATACCGTCTTCCCACAGCAATCAAGGGAGGGATTGTTTTCCTTCACTGTGGACTGTGCTTCTGAAGTAGTTACCAGGTCCAACGCTGGCTCGTCTCCTCCCCAGGGTTGCAAACAGGGCAGCCAGCCCTAGTCTGGAGAAAGCCCTGCTATTAGAGATTGTATCTTTCTCCGTTTTTTTTCTGATCCCTGACCCATGGTTTTTCTTTTGTCCAAATACAGTCCTACACTTCCACAGCCTCTCTTCTCTTCCTTTTGTCCCTCTGAAGAAGGGGATCCGTCCCTCCTATGCCTATGCTACCCATTTTATCCCTTCCATTTTGCAATCATGTACCTATTGCCCATCAGTTCTTCTCCGTGGGCCTCTGGAGATGTCTCTGTCACTCTGTAGCCTGGACGCTTGGAATTCAATGTTCTGGCCTCTAGACGGATGTTTGAGGGATGAGGGAACTTCGGATCTCCCTACTTCTCCACCATGTTGGATCTCCTTTGCCTGATTGATCATCTTCTTATTCATCCACCCAACCTATATTGATTGAAGTTCATAATGAAGGATTACAAGGAGGATGAGAAAAGTTAGCCAAAGTAAAAGGAAGACAGAGTGGCAGAGACTGTTCTAGACAGAAGGAAACACAATTTGCAAAGCCCCTGAGAGAAACATGACACAGAAGGAAGGGCAATGTGGCCAGGACCTCAGAACCCAAGACAGAGGGAGCATGACCTAGCAACCTTAATTCTAGGTATTTACCCTGCAGAATGTATAATTATGTTTACAATAAAACCTGTACACAAATGTTCATAGTGCCTTCATTTATAATTGTCAAAGCTTGAAATAACCCAAATATCCTGCATCTAAAAACTGGATAGACAACTGTGGTTCTTCTACACTCTGGAATACTACTTAGAAATATTAATGGACAAATTATGTACATACAAAATAGCATGGATGAAACTTAAATACATTATACTAAGTGAAGGAAGCCAGATTTTAAAATGCTGCATAATGTATGATTTCCTTAGTGTGACATTCTAGCTAAAACAAATTTATAGGAGCAGTAAACAGATAAGTGGTTGCTAGTAACTGGGGATGGGGAGAAGGAATGACAATGAAGGGGACAGGGGAATTCTTCAGAAAGATGGAACTTCTCTATCTTAATTGTGGTGGTGGTTACTCAATTGGATTTGAAAGACTTTCAAAATTGTACCCTAAAAGGAATAAATTTAACTTTATCTAAATTACAGCTTAATGAAAATAATTTTAAAATCTTATAGTTTTGTTAACTGAAAAGCAGAAGATGTTATACTGTGATTCCAATTTGGTGTCTAAAAACCAAATAAATAGGGGCGCCTGGGTGGCTCAGTCGGTTAAGCGTCCGACTTCGGCTCAGGTCATGATCTCACAGTTCTTGGGTTCGAGCCCCGCGTCGGGCTCTGTACTGACTGCCAGCTCAGAGCCTGGAGCCTGTTTCAGATTCTGTGACTCCCTCTCTCTCTGACCCTCCCCTGCTCATGCTGTCTCTCTCTCTCTCTCAGAAATAAATAAAACATTAAGAAAATAAAAAACCAA
>NW_024084206.1:0-1916 GCF_003009895.1 Hyaena hyaena | reverse complement strand
TCCAGAAGCAGGACTGGTTTTCTCCCAACTCCTCTGGGCATGCCTACATGCAAACATTGCATGCTGGGCCCCTTCAAATGCCATAGGTTTCCTCATGAACACATAGTTGTCAAACACAAGTGATAAGAGGTCCCAAAGCCAAATGTACTCCAGAGTCCAGAGAACTTGACCCATGTCCTCAGTTAAAATGAGAGTGAATTGGCCTTAAAAATGGCCCCAATGCCTACCAGAGTAAACCGAGTTTGAGAACAAGACCCCAAATGGGCATGGATCCACAGAGGCCCAAAGTTCTTTCTTGCAGAAGAGAATAGGAGAAAGCAAAGGATAAAGTGACCAGCATAACCTGAAGAGTAAGAAACACCGATGAAATGGGGCATGGGAAAGGTCCCATTGACTGCACCTGATGCCCCTCCTTCAAGAAATGTCCATCCAGAGCTTTGGGATCCAGGAATTTTCCTGCCCATAGTCTTTTCTCCTGCCCTTTCCATCAATTCTGGATGCAACATTCATTCAGTGATTCACAGTCAGTCTCCCGGGTGACCTTCAAGTGTTTGGAACCAAGCTCTGGTGCAGGAATCCTCGACTGGGCTCTTTCTGCATCGACCCACAACTTGGAAGCAAATTGCCCATCAGAGAGCCCTCTGGTTTCCAGAAGGAAGGCAGCTCAATGAGCCCGGTGAGGGACACAATCAGCGGAAAATTCACCATGCCACCTGCAGCCTGTTCAGCACCACATTTTCTGTAAAAAGAGAGCAATGTTCCCTTCGGGATATCAGAAATGCATGGGTCTTGGCTAGCACAGGTAGTGAGGAGGAGCACCCTGTTAATCCCTGAGTGCTCTTTATGTGAATGACAAGCCCATTTCTCCTTAGTGTGACCCAAGACCTCGTTAGATATCCCACAAGGGGAACATATGGAGGGCCAGAGTTCTTTATTTTAAGAGAGATACAGGATATAACTTGGAATGTAGTGCCTCGCTTCTTTCCCTCTTGCTGCAGTCTGAGGCTGGCTCCATCGCACTCCTCTGTTCCTGCCTACTGCAAATATTCTGTGCTGGGCTCCTTCAGATGCTTTATGTCTTTTGTGGTCAGTGCAAGGCTGAAAGGCAAGCCCCGTGGGTGGGCCCATGTTGCCCAACTTTTGTGTCAGTTGGGAGAACAGTGCTCGACTCCCCACCTGACACGAGAGGACATTGCTCTGATGTTCTGGCCCTGAATCCCCACAGTGAATGCCTAAGTAGAAAAAAGCACAAGGAGATGGGAATGGAGACATCAGTGGTTCAACTTCTTCACTGCAGATGAGGATAGCATAAAGTTGAGAATGATGGGTAGCTAAGTTTCTTCTGGCCTCCCAAGGGAAGCCAGCTCTCTAAGCTCCTCTGGACTTGACCTATGGGCAGACATTCCAATGCCTTAGGCCTCCCGTTGTCAACATAGTCAGGAAAGGCAAGCCTCAAGAGGCCCTGCTGCTTAACCTAAACCTGAGTACCATGAATTCAACGAGACTGCCCAGTTAAAAGCTGAGGAGATCTCTCTTGGACTCTGGCTGGAAACGTTTCATAGCGAATTCCTGGTTTGAAAAAGGGCAAAATAATGCAATTGGATACAACGAGTGCCAAAGTTCTCCTTATGTAATAAGAATGGGATAAACCTGAGAATTAAGCGACCGGCAGACTCTTTGGGCAAGCTGGCTATCTTGGGTATCAGAATTACATCTTGCCTGGGGCGAAGGAAACCTCCAATTGCTATGCTGGCAGCCAGTTTTGTAGGAATTCTTCATTTGGGACTTCATAAAGGGAGGAGGGAACTTCTGGCACTGAGCAGATTTCTTCCCCTGACCTACAGTGGATTCAGTCACCAGTGGTTTTGCTGTAATCGTTTTTGACACTTATATGTTTGGAATCAGGCTCTGTGGAA
>NW_024084205.1:0-1919 GCF_003009895.1 Hyaena hyaena | reverse complement strand
TTTTCTGTTTACAAAGCTAATGAAAATATAAAATATTCCAAGCATTCTTTAATACAATTGGTCAATCTTTCTGGAAACCTAGAAATTTCTCTTCTAGGATATTGTTCCTATCCTACATAACTCTAGGTAGAGACTGTCATTAACAAAATACAGTGTCACTTAGAAGATGAAAGGAATATTAAATGAGAAATAGATTCTTACAGAAGTAATGGTTCATAATTGAACATGAGATAAGGTAGAAATATCAGAATAATATAAATAACAGGTATTTGGAAGCATCTGGATTTTAGAAAAAAATATTAAGTGAAAATATATAGAAAAGATGATCATACATGTGGATCAAAGAGAAAGGAAAGAACAAGTCTGAAACTTTGGGAGAATCTAATTATCCATGGAGGAAAAATTAACCAAGTACATAGTATTTGGGAATAACGAAAAGACGACCGGTACTAGAATCAGAAAAAAGTAACCACAAATGGCAGGCGTTCAAAACAATTAAAAAGCGGGATGGGGCAAGGCAGAGGGGGATAAAAAGACAAGAAATTAAAATTGTGTTGATATCTCCATTGTAGAAATCTCAAATCAAATGACTCTCTAGATGAAACCAGTTGAATTATCAATTTGGAAATAGTAACTAGTGAATTTTAACCGTGTTCTATTTAGAAGTAATAAAGCACAAATTTCAATGAGTATCTCTATTTTAAAATCAGGAAGCCAGCTGTCCATTTGTCAGTTAATATTATGGAGTTAGTAGTGAAATAGTTTGAAATTATTAGAAAAAATATTTTTAAAGTAGAGTGCAAATAGAGTCATTATTTTTTGTATGAATAATGTATGAATTAATGTACAAATGAACCAGGAGATACAGGGGGGAAATACAGAGAAAATCTAGAAAGTAACTGAATTTTATTTTGTCCTTAAATATCAATATGATCACATTTTCAAAATAGAGAACTCATTTTATATGAGGCCTTATGAGAAAAAAGTAGGTGATAGGATGCATTATTATAATTAAAGACTAGGGACTGGAAAATCTGGAGGGATTACAGGTTGGAATCACAGATGACTTAGCAAAAAATGTGTTACACTGGTTTTCTTTAAATATTTAAACTTTTTCAGTTACTTAATACGTAATTCTATGTTTTCCTAGAAACATCTAGAAGGTAAGTCAAAGAAGATGGCATATATTTCAGAATGCCCTTCTGAAGCTCAGTAAACTGGAATTACAGTTCCTTCAAAAGGTACATATTAGAAGTTTTGTTACTTTGAAGTTCTCCAAATAAAGAAATAATTTTTCATGCTGACCTACAACTTATATTTATATTCTTTGTAATATTAGATTAATATGCTTCTTATATTTAATACAGGGATGTGTGAATGTTAAATTAAATAATAATAGTGATGATACAAAGTAAATGTGAGACATTATCCATAGCCATAAAATATTTGCTAGTTATGGACCATTCAAGACTCTGGTGGATCTAGTCTATTCATGTTTTCATTCACTTATGGGGATCTTATGGACTCTACCTGTATGTAAACATCTATTGTTCACTCATTACATAAGAAAAAAATAAATATATACCTTAATGGTCAAAAACCAACAATCTAATAGGAAAAACAGATTATTGGTGTTTTGTTTTGTTTTTTTACAGGGGAAAATATTGATTTTTTATTTATTTTTTAATTTTTTTTACAAATAGTTTATTGTCAAGTTGGTTTCCATATAACACCCAGTGCTTATCCCCACAAGTGCCCTCCTCCATGTCCATCTCCCCCTTCTCCCCCAACACCCATGAGTCCTCAGTTTGTTCTCAGCATTCAAGAGAACAGAATATTGTTTTATTTAAAATAATTGCAAGTGAGCAACAAATGGAAATTACTGCAAGAATCTAAAAAAAGTGTGATAAGATGTGTGT
>NW_024084204.1:0-1919 GCF_003009895.1 Hyaena hyaena | reverse complement strand
TTTTATATAATCTACATCTGTCTTTCATTGTCTGTCTCATTTCACTTAGCATAATGTCATTGTCAAGGTCCATCCATGTAGACACAACTGGCAAGATGTCCTTTATTATAACTGAATACTGTTCCTGTGTGTGTGTGTGTGTGTGTGTGTTTCATCTATTCTTTATCCATGCATCCATTCATGAATACCTAGATTGTGTCACAATCTGAGTAATTGTGAATATAGCTGCAATTAATATGAAATGAAATTATCTTTCCATTGTCCTGTGTTCATTTTTTGTGCATATAGCCAGAAATGGAAATGTTGCATGATACGATAGGGTAGTTCAATTTTTTTTCATTTTTGAGGAACCTACATACTGTTTTCCCTAGTGGCTGCATAAATTTACATGCCTGCCTTAGTGACAAGGTTTCTGTTTTCTCCACATTCTTGCTAACACTTGTTACCTCTTTTCTTTCTGATGATAATCATCCTAATAAGTGTGAGATGATATCTAATCATGGCTTTGATTTGAATTTCTCTGATGATTTTTGATGTTGCATAATTTTTCATGGACCTCATACTCATTTGAAATCTTCTTTGGAAAAATATCTGATCAACTGCTTTGCACATTTTTTAATTGTTTTCTTCTGTTATTTTTGTTATTGAGTTTTTGATATAGTTTGAATGTTATCCCTTTATAAGATATATGATTTACGTTTTTTCCCATTCTCTAGGTTGCCTTCATATTTTGCTGATAATTTTACTTGCTATTCAGAAGTTTTTAGTATGAAGTATTTTCACTTATTAGTTTTCATTATTGTTACCTTTGCTTTTTGGTGCCAAATCCAAAAAATCTTAAGACTGATGGCAAGGAACTTATCCCTGTTTGTTCTTATTCTATCTGCATGACATGTAAATTGAGGTTTTTTATTTGAAATCTTGGTTATTAAAACAAACACTTTTTCCTCTATGGAGTTGCCTCCATTATGCTCCTCCATTATATTCTGGAGGTACAGTTTCTGATGAAACTTTATCTAGTGATAGCCTTATGGGGGGTCTTATATATGAAACAAGTTGTTTTCCCATTGCTGCTTTGTAAAGTTTCTCCTCTTATATTCAACTTTTGACAACTTAATTATAATGTGTTTTGATGTGAATCTCCTTGGATGCTATTTAGAATTCTATTGGCTTCCTGAATCTAGATGTCAGCGTCTTTCTCCAAGTAAAGGAAATTTTAAGCCATTATTTATCTGAATATACATTGTAGTATACTCTCTTCTCTTTCTGGAACCCCATGGAAATATTTGGAGAATATATTGGCCCATATGATGAGTGTCACATACGTCTAATAAGGTATATTGACTCTTCTTACTTTCTTTTTCTTTGTTCTTCTATTTGGATTATTCCTCTGCGCTGTTTTCACATCAGCTTATCCTTTCTTCCATGACATCTCCATAGTGCTGCAACAACTATGTTGAATTTTTCAGTTTAATTATTGAATTCTTCACCTCTATCATTTCTTTTTAATACTTTTTAACTATTTTATCCTTGTTGAAATGCAATTTTTTCATGCATTTTTCTCCTGACATCTGTGAGCATCTTTATGACTATTAGATTGAATTCTTTATCAGATTATTTATTTCCATTTAATTAAGGCATATCTCTGGAATTTTATCTTGTTTTCTTTTTTTAATTTGGAATATATTACTCCATTTTCCCAATTTTTTGATCCTCTGTATTTGTTTCTTTACATTAGATGAATAGCCATCTCCCCATTTCTTGACAGAGTTGTATAGTGTAGAAACTGAACTGTACCTTGGCTTCTATTCTTGATTGTTCTTAAATTGTTAAAAATTATTATTTTTTCTTTTTTATTACTAATTTATTTATTTTTAAATTTATATCTAACTTAGCATATAGTGTAACAATGATTTCAG
>NW_024084203.1:0-1919 GCF_003009895.1 Hyaena hyaena | reverse complement strand
GGGCTCCAGCGCCCTAGATGCCCTTCTGTGCAGCCACACATGGACTCTGCACCGAAATTCTCCGGGGTCGCTACAAAGACATCACCCGAAAGTAGTCCTTGCAAGGAGAGACCTTTACCACCTCACAGTGTCCGCACCAGCCTCCCGGCTCGGCTCAGCTGGGAGCCCCGACCTCGCGGTCACCCAGGCGGCCAGGGCTGCGGCCTCAGCTGAGGCTCGACAGGGGCGGGGTCTGCCTCCAAGACCACGGCCGTACACGGGCCACTGGCAGCACTCGGCTTGGACGGGGTCCTCAGCACTCTCCTGTCTCAGCCTGGACCCTCGGCAGGTGCTCGCACTGGGGCCTCCTAGGGTGCTTCTCCAGAGCACTGACTGGGAGAGACACACAGACAGATGGAGACACAGAGACAGACATACGGAGACAGACAGAGAGATGCAGAGCACAGACACAGGAGAGAGGAAGCAGGGATCCACTGGGAAGTGACACCCATCCCAGCCCCCAGATCCCGTCCCACGTGCCACCCACCCGGGAGGGGGAGGAGACGACACAGCGATGTGTGACCAGGATTTGGGACCAAGGGAGCCCCAGGGGGGACAGCCCAGCACAGAGGCCCAACCAGGCACGGGGATCCGAGCCCAAATGCAACGGGAGCCCCCGGAAGTGTGTGTCAGATGGGCACGTGGTGTGAATGTGTTCACTTCGACCTTCCCACCAAGCCTGGGCGCCAGGCAGGAGGGGTGGCTCCTCCTGGACCCAGAGCAGACCCACGCCTGCTGTGTGTGTCCTATGCCACGCGCAGCCCGTCCTCACGCTTCCGCGGCCACGTATGTGCACGAGCCTCATGTGATAACAGGGACACACCTATAGGTGTCTCTCCCCGATGGCGTCCCTACAAGGACCCCACTGTGCAGACGGGAGCCTGGGGGGCCCTAGGAGGCATGGGGGTCGTGCTGGGTCACAGCCCTGCTCAGGAGGAGCACCCAGGTCCGAGCGCGCCTCTGCGCCCTCAGCGCTGGGGCCCCGACTGCGCCCGAGCCTCCCGGGGGGTGTGAGTGGCTGTGCCGGTGTCCCTGTAGGGCCAGGGCACAGGGGGAGGGGAGCCCTCAGCCGCCCGGGAGGGGCTCTTGTGTGAGGAGGAAGCTTGGGAGGGGTCCCCAGGCAGTGACCTCACCTCTCTGGTCACAGAGCCCGACGGAATTCGGAACCCGGGTCACCAGGCAGCCACATTCTGGACACAGCGCCCTCCTCGGCTCATTTGCTCAGACGCGTGCGTGTGAGCAGGATGTTGTGCTGTGTTCCCGTGTCCCGCTGCTGCCGGCTCAGGAGAGCCGACGGCGGCTATGCTTCCCGACCCTGGAGACCGTGGGGAGGCTCTTGGCCAGGTCGCCTCAGGTCCCTAACCCGGAGGAACGCAAAGGTAAATCAGGGAGACCCAGAGCCAGCCAGTCCAGCCGACACTGCTGTGATGTGACGTGTGCAACCCCAGGTCCCCTCCCGTGTGTGTGTGTGTGTGTGAGTTTGTGTGCGTTTGAGCATGCGTGTGTCTGTGTGCATGTGGGGGGGGTCATGGTGGAGGATCCACGTGAGCAGGGGCAGGCTGATGAGGGGTCAGATGCCTGGTGGGCGGGTCATGCTCACAGCCTAGGTCAAGGCTGGCTGGAGGGACAGGTGTGCTGGGAGCCCCCTGGTCCCCAGGGTCACCCCGAGCCCTGCAGGGGCATGTCACTGTGTGCGGGGGCAGGACTGTGCACATGCAGGTCTCTGTCCGATGTGGGGACGGCAGGGGGAGGGGGGAAGGACACTGAGGAGGGCGGGGCAGGGTTGTGATGCCTCTGGGCCGGCTGCGGGTCCCTGTCTTCACAGAGAACCGACGACATCGGGAGGCGGCTGGCAGAGTCCCGAGTCGCCCCCCACGCGG
>NW_024084202.1:0-1921 GCF_003009895.1 Hyaena hyaena | reverse complement strand
GGGTTAAATAGGTGATGGGGATTAAGGAGTGCCCTTGTTCTGGGTGGTTCAGTCGGTTAAGCCTCCGACCTCGGCTCGGGTCATGATCTCACGATTCGTGGGTTCGAGCCCCGCGTTGGGCTCTCTGCTGACAGCTATCTCAGAGCCTGGAGCCTGTTTCAGATTCTGTGTCTCCCTCTCTCTCTGACTCTCCCCTGTTCACACTGTCTCTCTCTCTCAGAAATAATTAAAAAAAAAAAAAAAAAAAAGGAGTGCCCTTGTTGTGATGAGCACCAGGTGTTGTACGTAAGTGATGAATCACTAAATTCTACACCTGAAACTAATATTGCACTGTATGTTAACAACCTGGAATTCAAATAAACACTTGGAGGGGGAAAATCCAATTGGTAAGAAATATATAAACTTAATTTTATTTGCTGATGATATGATTGTCTGTGCAGAAAGTCCATTTTTTTAAAAATAGCATCTAGAAACTGCAAGTTAGAAAAAAAAAATTCATTAAATTCTACACCTGGAACTAATATTACACCGTATGTTGGCTGACTGGAATTTGGATAAAAGCTTGAAAATTTTTCAATTAAATTCCTATATGCTGGTACAGGAAAATCTAAATTAGAAATAAAACATACTATTTGCGCAAAAGATACAATTGCACAAAAAAAATGAAGGTGTGAATTTAACAACACGTGCAGGACTTGCTGAAAACTACAAAATCTGTGAAAGAAATTAAAAAATATCTAAACAAATGAAGAGAAATTCTGCGTTTATGGATTGAAATACCCAATACTGTTAAGATGTCAATTCTCCCCAATCTGATTTGTAACTTCAATACAATCTCAATTATTAACCCAGTAAGTGTTATTTTTAGATATCAACGAACTGACTCTAGCATTTATAAGCTAAAAAAAAAAAAAAAAAAAAAAAACAGATGTGAGGAAAATTCCTACAAAAATAAAGTTGGAGAACTCACACTACCCAATTCAAGACTTACTCTAAAGCTACAGAAATTATTCGAGATAAAAGTATACACACATAGATTTGTGGAACAGAATAGAGAGCCCAGAAATTTTTCCAGACAGATGTTGTCAGTCGAGTTTGGACAATGTGCAAAGATCATCAATGGAGAAAGGATAGTCTTTATAACAGGTAGTGCTGGAAAAATTGGGCACCTGCATAGAAAACAACAACAACAACAACCCGGCTTTGATCCATAGCTAGCGCCACATACGAGAATACAGTAAAAATTAGTGACAGCATTATTTGCAGTAGCCAAGTAATGGAAGTAGCCCAAGTGTCCATGGACTGATGAATGGATAAAGAAGATGTAGTATATAATGAAATCTTGCCATTTACAATGATGTAGATGGAGCTAGAGAGTATAATGCTAAGTGAAATAAGTCAGAGAAAGCAAATGCTATATGATTTCACTCATATGTGGAATTTAAGAAACAAAACAAATGAATAGGGAAGAAGGGAGAGGGGGGAGAAGCAGACTCTTAACTATAGAACACAAACTAATAGTTCCCAGTGGGGAGGTTGGGGTGGGGGTAAAATAGGGAAGGGGATCAAAGAGGGCACTTGTCATGATGAGCACTGGGTGATGTATGGAATTGTTGAGTCGCTATATGGCACACTTGAAATTAATATTACTGCATGTTAACTATATTGGAATTAAATTTTAAAAATAAATAGGGGTGCCTGGGTGGCTCAGTTGGTTGAGCGTCTGATTCTTGCTTTCGGCTCAGATCATGATCTCATGGTTTGTGAGATCGAACCCCGTGTTGGGCTCTGCACTGACAGCGTGGAGCCTGCTTAGGGTTCTCTCTCTCTCTCTCTGCCTCTTCCACTTACACTCTCTCTGTCTCTCAAAATAAATAAACTCTAAAAAATAATGAAATATAAATAAATAAATTAAAATCCA
>NW_024084201.1:0-1923 GCF_003009895.1 Hyaena hyaena | reverse complement strand
GGAAGAGCCCGGAAATCCCACCCCCACGCGACGCGCATGCCCAGAGATGCCTCATCCTGCTCGGTCATTGGCTCCTTGCTGCGTCCTCAATCCACACGCTTTTCCGAGTACCGTAGCTCTCAGAGCGCCGGCGGCCAGGGACAGGGGTTCCCGACTCTGAACCTCTGGAGTTTCGGCCACGTGTCACTCTGAGAGTTGTTGGACAGTGCTGCAGGGAGCGGCTTTGTTGGATTTTAAAGCGCAGAGGACTGGTATTTCAGTTGCTCCCACATCCTCTTCCTGAGGTAAATGACACACCATTCAAATGGGTACAGCACTTCAGAAGTCAAAGGAGTCTTTGCAGGGCGGGATGTTGTAGCTCTTCAGATGCTTGCAGCCTGAAGCCTTAGAGTCCGTTTTGTAGTTGGTCAGGAACAATCGAGAAGTCTCTGTTATAAAAATTCAGCCCAGTGCATTTTAAAGGTCTTTTGGATTAGTCATACATTTGTGAATTGGGCAGCATCGCCATCTAGCAAGTAGAGGGAAGCAACAAAGGGCTACAGAAGGGGAAAAGGTTTTAAAGGTAGGACAAGAACTTCATAACGGAAAAAAGGATTGTGTCAAGCGAGGTCACTGTGTTATGGGACAAAAAGGCTTTATCAGGGGAATACCTCATCTTCCTTTGGGTGAAGGAGAGGACCCATTCATGTGGCCGATTACCTTTTTGGTGCTGACCCCAAAGTTCCTCACAGACCAGTGGAAACTAAATTTCTGGGGAATGCTGAAATTCTAAGAGCTTAGGTATTGTGCCCTGGTTTGGTGACATGACCTAGCAGAAGTGACTCCATTTGGGACGTGTAGTTTCCTTTGTCACACACTATACAAGTCCATGACGGGTAAGAAGGAACTGAGACGGCAGACCACCCTGAGTTAGGTGGACAATGATGAGTCATCCTCTGGTTTCACACAAAACTTCACATGCCTGTATAGTGACTGTTGTCCCATCTTCTGCGGAATATTTTTATCATATATTACTTACTCCATATTCTCAGGTATACTCAATTCCTTTCAGGAGTTTGACATCAATCTCAAACAGAGAACAACTTAACTGATGCTATATTTGATACCAAAACACCGTTGCCATTGTCAGTTGGAGTGAGTGTGCAAAGGTAGAATCTGAACCCTGAAGTAAAGTGTTATCTGAACCTAACGATCTCATCTCCTTGCTGGGAAGTAAATCTCATTTCTTCAGGCACAGAAAGTAGGAATTGAAAGTACCCTAGAAAACCAGAGGTGAAACGCCCATTTCAGAAAGGAGATCTCAATGTTTATCTAGTGCTTTAGAGGCAGTGGCAGAAATAACTACGGGCAAACCGACATTCCATCTCCCTACACATCAGTAAAGACCAAAAAACAGTTACAAACTAAAAGTAATTTTAGAGGCAGGTTCTAAGTAGTCTTAGAAAAGATGGAATCAAAGGAAGAATGTGGCTGTGCTAGACCAATGTACTTGGTCTTTGTGAGGCTTTTATCTCTAGAATGTGACGTTTTCATTCCTACAAACATTGAGCAATACTACTGTCAAGCCTAAAAATAAATAGCCACTTATTTTACTAGCAAACTGAGTTTATTCAGAAATAACAAGAATTTCAACTGGGGATAAGCACCCCATGGCAAACTACGGGCAAGTTTCAAGAAATGAAGGGAAAGCCAGCATTTAGAAAAAATAGTAAAGGGAGCGCCTGGGTGGCTTAGTCGGTTGGGCGTCCGACTTTCGCTCAGTTCATGATCTTGCGATTTGTGGGTTCCAGCCCCGCATAGGGCTCTGTGCTGACTGCCAGCTCAGAGCCTGGAGCCTGTTTCAGAGTCTGTCACTCCCTCTCTCTCTGACCCTCCCCTGCTCACGCTGTCTCTCTCTCTCTCTCACCTAGAAATAAATAAAAC
>NW_024084200.1:0-1923 GCF_003009895.1 Hyaena hyaena | reverse complement strand
CGCTTAACCGACTGAGCCACCCAGGGGCCCCTCCAATGGCCTTTGTTAAAATAAAGTCTTGATTTCCATTTATCTGAACCATTTTAAGGAATCTGGGTGATATTTACATAAATAATGCCAAATTCAAACAGCTTTCTTATTCTTTTCTTTAAAATTTTTTTATTGTTTTAGTTATTTTTGAGAGAGACAGACAGACAGACAGACTGTGAGTAGGGGAGGGACAGAGAGAGAAGGAGACATGGAATCTGAAGCAGATTTCAAGCTCTGAGCTGTTAGCACAGAGTCCGTTGCGGAGCTTGAACTCAAGAACCGTGAGATCATGACCTGAACTGAAGTCAGATGATTAACCGACTGAGCCACCCAGGTGCCCTTTTCTTATTCTTTTCAATTCAGAATGTTAGTGATGTGAAAGGGTCGACTTTCTCAGCCAGATCTCTATATTTTTCTTTTCTTTTATTATTTTATTATTAAATAATTAACACATGTAATTCACATTTTATAATGAGAAATATTTAGTTCTTTTTTTAGGTTAAAAAATATATATATTTTTTAAGAGAGCACCAGGAGGAGGGAGTTATGAAGGCTTCACAGAAGAGATGGAATTTTGCTTGGTCTTGAAAGGTACACAGGATTTGAACATATATAAATGTGGTGGCAATAGATGCCCAGCTGGTGCAGTCACAGGTGTGGACTTGCTGGTTCAGAGGGAGGAGTGAGTAGTTCAGTGTAGCTGCTGTTTGGTGGAGCAAATGACAATGAAGCTAAACTGGGGTCAAACCAGGGGTGCTTTAAAGTCCCCCAAAAGGGACTGGAACATTGGGAGGAAAAAGGATATAAGCAAAGCAAGATCACACCATAGGAATTCTGTCCTTCTGTGTCTGTAAAGTTCCTGCTCTTAAAACATGTGGTCTGTATTTTTATCCTATCCCTACAAATTGCTAATGCTGGTCCCGAGAAAGGCAAAGGCAAGATCAAGGAAAATGGCAGGTTTCCCTGGGGCTTTAGCATGTAAATGTCTTCCTTTGTTACTGTCAATTCCAAAAAAAGGAGTCTATCACTTGTTTCACTGGAAACTCTAGATCACAAACAGTGCCTCCTCCTCACCCTATCCCCTCTGCCCCAACCCTCAGTTGATACCCTGAATTACACTCCTTCATTCACTTCTTGGGGAACCCCCATCAAACTTGTGATTCAGTTTCTGAGAGTTGGATTCTATGAGTTGGGAGGGCCAGAAAAAGGAAATGGAAATTGCTAAATCAACCAGTTTCCTGATAATGGGCCTTACTATCCATCTCTATAATTATAGCACTCACCCCATTGTGTGACAGTTATTTATGTAATTTTCTCTGCAAACATTTAGACCATGTCCTGTTAATTTTAAATCAAATTCATATCACATTCTGTTGGTTAATTTAAACCAAATGCTAGCCCATGATGATTATAACATGATGAATTGTCTATTTCTTATATTTTTGTCCTTTTTAATAAAGGTGCTTTACTAAGTATAAAATATTCTCTTAGTGTTTATATATTTGTAAGTTTTTCTATATCACCCCCCAATCAGAAAATAGCCCTTCATCGGATGTGCTTTTACTGGATTGGAAAATAATATACTTGTATGCAAAGTATGTGCTTAATATGTGTATGTCAAACAAATAATATAAGGGGGTCTTTGAATGGTTGAATTGCTTGAAAGTGTCTTAGAAATTTCTTAGGTGGTAAATTGATGTTCCCAGGTGAAATGACTTTCCCAGGATCACACAGATGGAATTGGTCAGTTTTACATTTCACTGTCTATTATTTAGTAAGGTATCTCCAATGATAACCACAATGCTCGACACATAGTGGAGCTTAATAAGTACTTGGTGAATGAATGAATAAATTACTATTTGAATGACAGTGTGTGCCATGCCCAAAGCCCCA
>NW_024084199.1:0-1925 GCF_003009895.1 Hyaena hyaena | reverse complement strand
ATTCTAAACCTTTTTTCATTTTTTTCACTGATTCAATCAACAGTAACCGTTTGGTCTAAAAAAACCTGGACAGAAATTCTGGAGGCTAGGATTCTCACAACATTTGTTTTCCAAAGTATGGTTTTCTTTTTAATGTAAATTAGCAAAGTACATTTGTTTTTACATTAATATGCTCATATGCTAATAATAATATTTCTTAAAGAAACTTTATTTTGCAAGTCCATCTTAAACGAGTCAAATATTTGTCAAAAATATTTTATACAGAAAGCAGATTTCTATTTGTTAGGAACAAAATTGCTGAATAAGTTGGTTACGTGCATGTGTTCTGGAATCTACCTGAGCTTGTTTCAAACTCTTATTTTCCTAGTTCCTAACTGTAAGCATTGGAATACAATTTACTATCACAAATTCATTGCCTGAACTACAAATAATGAACAATAGCACACATTTCATTGGGAACTAGAGACGTGGCTGTCCCTGTAATTATTGGATACGTTTGTGTAAGGCCTTCCTGTGGGGTTTGGCGATTGGTAAGCATGCAGTAGATTTTATCCTGGTCTTCAGGTTCACTATCATTTTCACTGTGAAAACCTGCGTCATTTCTCTTGTGCTTGAGCTGAAATACTGTGCCACTACTTTTCAAATAGTTGTTAATATTATAGTAAAATTAATTTAAAAATATAAATTAAAGCTTTATGTATGACCCTATCTGTCACTTCTCATTCACCTGTACCTGTTGATTGAAGTGTTACTTATACCTATACCTATGCCCATATTTATATATCTCTGTGTATAGACAAGTTTGTTAATTATGTGTGATTTTATCATTTCTGTCCTTAGATTTGTTTGCTTGTGTTCTCAGCCTTTGATAGAAGAGTGTTAAAATATTCCATTATGAATGTGGATTAGTCTATTTCTCCTGTTACAGCTGCTGATTTCTTGGATTTGTGTATTTTTAAGCTATGAGTAGATAGGTACTTCTATTTATTGAGTGCATAAAGATCTAAGATATCTTTGTTGATTGATCTTTCGATCACTGTGAAACATTTCTCTGTGTGTAGTAAGGCACTAATGTCTCATGTTTGTTATTTTCTACTACTCTTTATTTTAGCTCAGTACTCCTGTCTGCTGTTCTGTGATTCTGCTTTCCTGGATTACTAGGTTTAACTCCTGTACTTTAGCATTTTTTAATATTCATCTGATTCATTCTCTTTCTCACTCCCTTTATTTTAATTTTGTTTTTTAGTATATTCTAATTTTCTGATAAAATTCTTTAACTCTTCATATTTAAGAATTAATACATTTATTTATCATTGGTTCTATTTCCTTGCACATATTGCACATTGTTACTTTAAAATTCTTGAATGGTATTTACAATAAATACAGCTGTGGATGGGTCTGTTTCTACTGTTTTTCTTTTTGTTTTGGAAGTCATATTTCTGTCTCTTGCCATGCTTACTAATTTCTTATTGAGTGTTAGACATTATATGCAAAAATTATGAATGCCAGATGAAGTCATATTTTCCTCCAGGGATAATTCACATCTTGCTCCGTGGTAAGCCCCTTAGAGGATCTTTACCTTGATCTAATCAAAGATTTGACTGAGTTGAAGCTTATTCCACCACTTCATTGGCTAGTTTCACTTTTGCATCAAAGCTTGGCCTGCTCAGGCTCTCAACCTTGAGCTAGGACACAATCCACACCTTGGGCTGTAATCTTTGTGTGTCAAGAAACACAGGACTACCAAAAACAACCATCTTGTTCAAATATTCCCTGCAGACCCTTTTGGCTTTCCAATCCCATGTGGTTTCCAAGGTTAGCAAATATCTAGTCTGAAAACTAACACGTTGTCAGACTGGGTCTCTGCTCCTCCATTCTCATCTGGAATGAGATCTTTTTGCTGCCTCCTTTTTTCTTTTAGGCTC
>NW_024084198.1:0-1928 GCF_003009895.1 Hyaena hyaena | reverse complement strand
AGAAGGGATGCTATATTTTGTCAAATGCTTTTTCTGCATCTATCAACAGGATCATATGGTTTTTATCTTTTCTTTTGTTAACGTGATGTATCACATTGATTGATTTGCGAGTATTGAACCAACCTTATAACTCAGGAATGAATCCCACTTGATCTTGGTGGATAATACTTTTTATGTGCTGTTGGATTTGACTTGCAAGTATCTTGTTGAGGATTTTTGCATCTGTATTCATCAAGGATATTGGCCTGCAGTTCTCTTTTTTTTTGCTGGATATCTGTCTGAGTTGGGAATCAAACTGATGCTGGCTTCATAAAATGAGTCTGGAAGTTTTCCTTCTATTTCTATTTTTTGGAATATTTTGAGAAGAATTGGTATTATTTCTGTTTTAAATTTCTTGTAGAATTCCCCTGGGAAGCCATCAGGTCCAGGGCTTTTATTTGTTGGGAGATTTTTTTATAACTGATTCGATTTCTTCACTAGTTATGGGTCTGTTCAGATTTTCTATCTGTTCCCGTGTGAATTTGGGTAGTGAGTGTGTGTTTAGGAATTTGTCCATTTCTTAAAGTTGTCTAGTTTGTTGGCATATAATTTTTCATAGTATTCCCTGATAATTGCTTGTATCTCTGAGGAGTTGGTTGTAATAAGTCCATTTTCATTCAAGATTTTTGTCTATTTGAGTGCTGTCTCTTTTCTTTTTGAGAAGCCTGGCTAGAGGCTTGTCAATTTTGTTTATTTTTTCAAAAAACAACTCTTGTTTTCATTGATGTGGTCAACTGTTTCTTTGGTTTCTATGTTTTTTATTTCTGCTCTGATTTTTACTCTTTCTCTTCTCCTACTGGGTTTGGGGTGCTCTTGTTGCTCTCCCTCTAGTTCCGTTAGGTGAGCTGCTAGATTTTGCACTAGTGCTTTTTCTAATTATTTGAAATAGGCCTGGAGTGCAATGTACTTTCCTCTTAGGCCTGCCTTTGCAGCATCCCATAGATTTTGGATTCTTGTGTTTTCATTTTCATTTGTTTCCATATATTTTTTTAATTTCATCTCTTATTGCCTGATTGGCCTATTTATTCTTTAGTAGGGTGTTCTTTAACCTCCATGATTTTGGAGGTTTTCCAGACTTCTTCCTGTGATTGATTTCAAGTTTCAAAGCATTATGATCTGACAGTGTGTATGATATGATTTCAATTCTTTTATATTTATTGAGGGCTGCTTTATGTTCCAGTATCTGATCCATCTTGGAGGATGTGCCATGCACACTTGAGAAAAAAGTGAATTCCATGGCCTCAGGATGTAGAGTTCTAAATATATCTGTCAGATCTATCTGGTCCAATGTGTCATTCAAGTCCATTGTTTTTTTAGTGATTTTTTTGTCTAGTTGATCTATCTATTGCTGTAAGTGGAGTATTAACGTCCCTTGCTATTAGCACATTCTTATCTATGAGATTGTTTCTGTTTGTGACTAATTGTTTTAAATATTTGGGTGTTCCCATATTTGGTGCATAGACATTTATAATTCTTAGTTCTTCCTGATGGACAGACCCTGTAATTATTATATAATGCCCTTCTTCATCCCTTGTTACTGCCTTTAATTTAAAGTCCAGTTTGTCTGATATAAGAATAGCTACTCCAGCTTTCTTTTGACTTCCAGTAGCATATAGATATTTCTCCATCCCTTTACTTTTAATCTGAAGGTGTCTTCCAGTCTAAAATGTGTTTCTTGTAGACAGCAAATAGATGGATTTTGTTTTTTTTATCCATTCTGCTACCCCATGTCTTTTGATTGGAGCATTCAGCCCATTTACATTCAATGTTATTATTGAAATATATGGGTTTAACACTGAGATACCACCTCACGCCAGTCAGAGTGGCTAAAATGAGCAAATCAGAGAACTCTAGATGCTGGCGAGGATGTGGAGAAACAGGCACCCTCC
>NW_024084197.1:0-1929 GCF_003009895.1 Hyaena hyaena | reverse complement strand
CAATGAAAAAGTAGAAAAAGGAACACAACGGTGAAGGCTTCTTAGAAAAAATATCTGAAGGATTGTTTTATTCTTCATGGAGAATAAAGATTGAACATTAAAAATGGCTTGTACACATGAGAAAAATTGAAGTTGAAGTACCCTTGAACTTTAGTTTACTTCTATCAAGTGACCTTGTTCCAGGAATTCATATTAACATTTAGACCTGCCTGAATACTGGATAAGGATAGTTTATTAGAACTTTAACACAAAACAGAGCAAAGATAAGGCTGATAATACTTATTTTTCTTTAAAAAGTAAAAGTCTGCCCTCAGTAGTAGAGATAATAGGTTTCTACCTATAAAATGTTCCCTTCAAAAAGACTACTATTTGGACCATAATGTAGGGGTTTAAGTATTTAACACTCAGACAACTTGTTAAAAAAAGGCGCAAATCATCTTTTAAGTCACTATTAGGAGCATCTAGCTTCTAGTGAAGCAAGACCCAAGAACACATGTTTTGAAAGTAAAGTTAGCAGGGATCCTGTGATAACTGAGGGCCTGAGGAAAACTAGGCACGTGGCAAATGGATGCAGTGATGACAAATGGAGGTGATTCCACCATGTTGTCTTGGAGAGGCTTAAAACAATGCTACAGAGAAAAGGTTCTTAATCTTTTCCAGGTCATGGAACGTGTTGAGAGTCTGAAGAACACTAGGGACTTTCTTCCTGAAGAGGAAAATGCATATGCACACAGAATTTTGCTATCAGTTCACGGTAATTATAGAACACTGAATCCCTCCATGAACCATTACTGTAAGGAGGAATGGAAGTATGTTTGAATCCATGAAAAAGAAATGACCGTAACAGCTGCAAAGGAAATTTCCATTCTGAATATGTAATTCTTTTTTCTTTCACTCAGAGAAAGTACATCTCAGGTGTAATGACGTTAATGAAGCTTAAATGAGTAAGAAATACAGGTAAGCATATCTCACCCGATATTCACAAAGATTTTTTTGTGAGGAAAAGAAAGTAATTACAGTTCGAGTTTCATTAGGAGGAACAAAGAGATATTTCATGACTGACTAGGGTGAGATTAGATTTCTGAACCAATAAGAACTAGCCATTAAGGTTTTCTCCACAGTAAATTTTTGCTTCCTTTTCAAATTATCAAATCACACTCTGTTTACTTACTTACTTTCTTGACATCATTACAGCCTCTCTGTTAACTCAGGATGTACCCTGATGGAAAACCCTCTACAAATCAAACACTTCCCTACCTCTTCCACATTTGAGAAATGTTAAGACGCACTAGTTTGATTTAGATTGATGCTGACCTTTATGTATTCCAGCTCCATTTTTAACCACTGATGTTTTGGGACTCCAAGGTCCATCCCTTGTCTCTTCCTACAACCTGTCTATTGTCTTGGATTCACGGAACCTGGCTATTTTCCATATATTTATAATCTGTTTCCATGTACTGTGTTTGGGTTTTGGTTGACCTTGGCTCTCTAGCAAGGTCTTTAAGCAGGTTTCTGGAAACAGAAAAGGTCGTCTAAATAGCTCCAGTTCAAGATTAAAAATCATAATATACTCTTAAAGCTCAGTGCTCACAGTTAAAGAAAATCTGGCCACCTCAGATTTTCGTTCCTATTTGAACTGCATGTAAGAGGAGCACTTCATGATTGGGAGACTCACTTACATGCTCCATGGTGCTCATACTCCCACGTGCAGATCAGGAGCCAGACTAATTCTGCTTTCCTCCCCAGTTATTAAAACAGGTAATGCACTTCTGTTCATGTTAGAACCAAATGAAATTGTTCTGGAAAATTAATGCTCCATACGAATGCAATTTCAGAGCTTGGTAAGTACATTATAGGCTTATTATACTTACTCTGTATGGGATGTTATATACAGAAGTTTTGTCTTATCTTTTTTTATGTTTTTTTTTT
>NW_024084196.1:0-1932 GCF_003009895.1 Hyaena hyaena | reverse complement strand
TTTACAAATAGTTTATTGTCAAATTAGTTTCCACATAACACTCAGTGCTCATCCCCACAAGTGTCCTCCTCCATGCCCATCCTCCCCTCCCCCCCCATCCATCAGTCCTCAGTTTTTGTCAGCATTCAAGAGTTTCTCATGGTTTTAGGCACTGATATCTATCTATCTATCTATCTATCTATCTATCTATTTATTTATTTTAAATCCAAGTTTGGTAACATATAGTGTAATAATGATTTCAGGAATAGAATTTAGTGATTCATCACTCACATGTAATACCCAGTGCTCATCCCACCAAGTGCCCTCTTAGGCACTGATTTTTTTATATATATATTTTTATTTATTTGTAGGAGAGAGAGAGAGAGACAGCATGAACAGGGGAGGGTCAGAGAGAGAGGGAGATACAGACTCTGAAATAGGCTCCAGGCTCTGAGCTGGCAGTCAGCACAGAGCCCGACGCGGGGCTCGAACCCACGAACAGCGAGATCATGACCTAAGCGAAAGTCGGACGTTTAACCGACTAAGCCACCCAGGCGCCCCTCTTAGGCATTGATTTTTAAAAACTGTTTTGGATGTCCTTTAATTATGGAGTCTTGCCACCAACAGAAAATTTCTTTGGAATATGATTGGTTCTAATGAAGTATTTTAATTTTAATACTACCTATACTTATGCACCTCTCTAACCTTGGGCCCCTGTTCCTTTCCTGTATTGGGTCTTACACTTCAGTTCTAGCATCCAGTTATACATGGAGAAAGTGGATTTGTACATTCTTCTTCTTCTTGTTGCTTTCATTTTATGTTTGGAGAGTATGATGTATGGAAAGGTTCATGCCATTCACGTATTTGCCTTCAAGTTGCATTGATATACCTTGCTATAGCTTCTTTCCTTAGACCATTTACCAATGACAAATTTATAATTTGTTTATATTTATTTTTTTATATTTTACAACTAATATAAAAAGTCTGAGCTTTTTTGTGGAGGATAGAGGAATGAAATACTCAGGGGTATTTCCTCATTACCAGAATGGAAGAAGAATAGGCGATTCTCAGTGGAAATAAAAGTTTGACTAAAAGTTAAGTTGTATGCTACAGAACAATGCTAGGCATAAAAAGACCTTGTGAGCCAACCCTATGATCTTAAATTTTCTAATATCCACATTTAAAAAACAATAGTAAACATGTGAACTTCATTTAAATAATTTGATATTTAACCCAATATATCAAAGTATTATTATTTCAACAAGTCAATAGAAAAATCATTCATGAGATATTTTATATTCTTTTTTTTTTGTACTAGGGCTTCAAAATCTATTGTATATTTTGTATTTAAGCACGTTTCAGTTTAGACTAGCCACATTTCAAGAGCTACTATGCACATGTGGCTAGTGGACACAGTATTGTATATGGCAACATTAGAAAATAGAGAAGACAGAACAAATAGAAAGTACGAACATAAGGAGCTAACAGAAAAGCTGATAGACCTAACTAGCAGCATGACCTAATGGTCACCTACCCTACTTGCTTAGGAAGAGAGGCTTGGGTAGTTAGGACCGGCCACATAATTTATGGAGCCTAGTGCAAAACGGTGGACTCTTTTCATAGAACAACAAAAAATTATCACTAAGAGTATTAACATATAAAGCTTTTTCTTCTGTAATCTCTCTTAACTCATCATTCTATGTGAAAAAAATAAATTTTAAATTATTACATTGCATTGTATCGTTCATTTTCATATTGTAAAATATCAATTTCAAATGTAAATGTAAAAGCATTTAAGTATGTGGAATTATGAAAATTATAGCAGCACTCTCCACAATAGCTAAAACATGGAAAGAGCCTAAGTGTCCATCAACAGATGAATGGATCAAGAAGATGTGGTTTATCTATACCATGGAATACTACATGGCAATGAGAAAGAATGAAATCTGGCCA
>NW_024084195.1:0-1933 GCF_003009895.1 Hyaena hyaena | reverse complement strand
CCGTTGGGGTCTCCCTGGCGGCCCGTGGGCAGCCGGGCATGCTTGACGGGGGCCAGTCACATGCCAGGAACCTCACCTGGGCTCTGTCTGCGCAGGCCCCCTGGGAATCCCCAGCAGCCTTGCGCGGAGGGGCGGAGCTTCTTGAGGCAGGAGGCCCGGTGCCTTAGCAGTTGGCGGAGCTTGCGGCTTAGCAGCGGGCCCGGAGGAGAGGCTGCAGCGGCCATGGAGGCTCCGGACGACCATGTGGACGGCGCGGACGGCACGGACGGCGCGGGGGCCATGCGGGCCCCGGACGACGGCGCCCATGATGCGGCGGGCGGTGCTGGCTCGCCCAGTGGCCCCGGGGAGCCTGGAGGCCCTGGTGGCACCGAAGCGCCGGGCACCGAGGCTGGGGAAGCTCCCCAGCTCAAGGGGGCATCGTCTGCTCCAGGGCACAGCGAGGAGGATTCGGCCTTGGCCTCTGGGGAAGCCTCAGAAAAAAAGCAAGTGCTGGAATTGTATCCTTTCCAGAGAGCTGGGGGGAGGGTGTCTGGGGGGGGGTGTCGAGAGACAGTAGGGGATGGGCGGGAGCGGGGAGGCCGAAGGGGCGGCCCCGGTGGTCTTGGGTGGCCCTAAGGGAGGTCCGGCGCACAGCGGGCCTCCGATGGGCAAGGAAGCCTCCTCCATGAAGTCCACCCAGATATGCCTTCTTAACCAAATCTCCACCAGTGCCCTCACGGTGCCTTTCCTGTGCTACATGGATGCGGAACTGGCCTACCAGTACCTAACCTCAAGTGCCGAATTCTACCATGAGGCGATTCACACGGAGCTCAGGGTTGTTGGCAGTGACCTGTTTATGTAAGTTCTAGAAGGGGCTGCTGGGAGCACCAGCGGGGATCTGGGTTAATCTCTGCCTGACAGACACTCTGTTGGAGCTGGGGAGACACCAAGGGCTTGGTGTAAGGACGACACAGAGCCCCGGGTTCGGTGCAGCCTCGGGGGTTGCTCTAATGCAGACGGAAGGGGTAACATGGAGGGGGGGATTTGGAGCAAGGAGGGCCGGGAGTTCTCAAATCTGAAGTGGTTTCCTCTCCCCATACTTCCAGCCGCCTGACTGCCGAGGACCCTGTTCTCCTGCAGATCTCCACCGCCTACTTGCTCAACCAGCTTTCCATAGTGGTGCAGACCATGCAGCACTTTGTGCCTGGCTGTTTTTCTAGGCCTCGGCCTGGAAAAGGGGGCTGAGGCCACGACAGTATCGGGTAGTAGGCCATGTGCCCTTCCTCGGGGGCACGACTTCTGCGGTAGTTGCCATTTTATTTCTGGGGCCGAATTGTTTGCCTGTACTGCCCCTTGGGTACTCTGTGTCCACTTGTTTTGATTGTTGCTTAAATAATACAGTAATAAAGCTGAGCTAATGTTTTGCATCTGAGTTTCTTTTCAGCGCCCAGATTTCCTTCCAGGTGTCCTCAGGTTGAGGGGAGGTTCTGGTTCTGGTACGAGACAATTGAAGGCAATTAACGAAATGAAAGGAAATTAAAATTGCTTGGGTCCCGTCATTCAACGTTGACTACTGTCAGCATTGGGAAGGCTTTTGTAGCTTAGGGTTGTAGGAATACATTAAACGTATAAAGGAATACGCTTTTTCAAGTTCAGCATCGTGTTTTTCTTTTTCTGAAACATTTTTCATCTGATATTTGGGCTTTCCCTCTGTCTAAAACTCCTTCAAAAATGCCTTATTGATTGGATATGTACAAGATGTATTATAATGTATTTGTTTGACGCTTCAGTTTTTCTCAAATTTTTCCTGTTACACGGAACGTTTCAGTGGGATTCTTGCGTGTCGGCCTCTGAATGGTGGCTGTTTTCCCAAGATGGATTCCAAGACGCCAGGTCTATGCCCCGAGGCCGCTCTCCGGACGCCACGCGGAGTCTGGTCCCGGCCGAACGCTGG
>NW_024084194.1:0-1934 GCF_003009895.1 Hyaena hyaena | reverse complement strand
ACAGACTGAAACAGGCTCCAGGCTCTGAGCTGGCAGTCAGCACAGAGCCCGACGCGGGGCTCGAACCCATGAACCACGAGATCATGACCTAAGAGAAAGTCGGACGCTTAACCGACTAAGCCACCCAGGCGCCCCTGAGCAATTCTGTCTTTGCATTTGTCAAGGAATTCATTAGGCATTTCAGGCCCTTTTGCCTCCTTCATTAATTCATTGCTATGGATTAAGCCCACGTATTAAATTCTCCTTGTATTTACACTTGTTTAGCAAATCAGTTTGAGAAGGGGGGAGGGTAGAACATCCACACGCCATCGTGAGCTACTCACGTGATAATGCAAACATCCTGATGTCTGCGGCTTCAAGCAACGGAGTTCCTGGCTGCAAAAGCTCACGCCCTCATTCTGGTCTCACAAACGCATTCCGAGGGCTCTGGACACCTAAAAACACCTTCCAGATGTGCAATAAAATCCTCGTTCAACGAAGTTTCCTGGTAAAAGTTCAATGACTTGCTTTTCCTGAAGTCTACTTAGGGCAGACCTCAGTCAACCAAGATCTCTTTCTCTGTCTTTCCCAGGAAGGGCTGATCCTCCAAGACCATTCTGAGTTTCCCTCTGCCTCTCTGCTTCCTGTTGTTTTTAAATGTTTTTTATTTTATTTCTGAGAGAGAGAGAGAGACAGAGCATGAGCAGGGGAGAGTCAGAGAATGGGGGAGACACAGAATCTGAAACAGGCTCTAGGCTCCGAGCTGTCAGCACAGAGCCCGACGCGGGGCTCGAACCCACGAACCGTGAGATCATGACCTGAGCCGAAGTCGGACGCTTAACCGACTGAGCCACCCAGGTGCCCCACTTCCTGTTTTAAATTAAGCAAGAGCTTTCCCAGATTTAAAAGAAATAGAAAAAGCAGTCACGTGAGGCTGAACAATGATCCCAGGATTATTCCCTCCTGCTTTAAAAGGGGATTCATCCCTCCAAAAATAATGTCCTGTTGATGACGATGTGCTGATTTATTCACACGGATACCAGTATCCCCCTGGCTCGGGAGATAAATTCAGTTTTCAGAGTGTCCCGTAAGATAAGGGCTTTGGGGAAGTACCCCTCCTGGGCCTCTGCTTTCCTGGGTTGAGAACAGTGTGTCCCATCAGAGATTATGAAGGGACAGCAAAGTCACACTTTAACAAGCATGGGGCGACTGGGTGGCTCAGTCGGTTGAGCGTCTCACTGTTGATTTCAGCTCAAGTCATGATCCCAGGGTGGTGGGATGGAGTCTCACATGGGGCTCTGTGCTGAGTAGAGAGCCTGCCTAATATCCTCTATCTCTCTCTCCCTTTCTCCGCCACCCCGTTCTCTCTTTCGGCACCTGAGAGGCTCAGTGGGTCAAGGGTCTGACTTTGGCTCAGCTCATGATCTCACATTGCATGAGCTCGATCCCCGTGTTGGACTCTGTGCTCACAGCTCAGAGACTGGACCCTCCTTCAAATTCTGTGTCTTCTTCTCTCTCTGCCCCTCCCCACCTCACACTCTGCCTCTCTCTCTCAAAAAATAAGTAAACATTTAAAAAATGTAAAGATTCTCTCTCTCTCCCTGTGCCCCCTCCCCTGCCTGACTGAGCTCTCTGTATAAAAACAAATAAATGAATGAATACATAAATAAATACTTTAAAAATGTAACACCAACATTTCGGTGGTTCTTACGTGCAGGTGAGTTTGTAGGCCTGCTTCAGAGAAAAGCCCTTCTCCCTACAAAAATCACATTTGTGGGGCGCCTGGGTGGCTCAGTCGGTGAAGCGTCCGACTTTTGCTTGGGTCATGATCTCGCGGTTCGTGGGTTCGAGCCCCGCGTCGGGCTCTGTGCTGACTGCCAGCTCAGAGCCTGGAGCCTGCTTCAGTCTGTGACTCCCTCTCTCTCTGACCCTCCCCTGCTCACACTGTCTCTCTC
>NW_024084193.1:0-1935 GCF_003009895.1 Hyaena hyaena | reverse complement strand
CTCTGGAAAACAGTGTGGAGGTTCCTCAAAAAATTAACACTAGAACTCCCCTATGACCCAGCAATAGCACTGCTAGGAATTTACCCAGGGGATGTAGGAGTGCTGAGGCATAGGAGCACATGTATCCCAATGTTCTTAGCAGCACTCTCCACAATAGCCAAAACATGGAAAGAGTCTAAGCGCCCATCCACGGACGAATGGATCAAGAAGATGTGGTTTATCTATACGACGGAATACTACATGGCAGTGAGAAACACTGAAATCTGGCCATGTGTACCAACATGGATGGACCCTGAGGGTGTTATGCTGAGCGAAATAAGTCATGCGGAGAAGGACAAATACCATATATTTGCACGTATAGGAGGATTAGGAGGAACTAAATGGAAGACCGTGGGTGAGAAGAAGGGGGAAAAATAGTGGGCGAGAGGGAAAGAGGCAAACCATGAGAGATTGTTGAATGCTGAGAACAAACTGAGGACTGATGATTATGGCGGGGGGGGGTGAGGAAAGGGGGTGGATGGGCATGGAGGAGGGCACTTGTGTGGATGAACACTGGGTGTTATATGGATTCCAGTTGCCAATAAACTATTTGTAAAAAAAATTAATAATAATAATAATAAATAAATAACAATTAAATAAAAAGAACCTGTATCCAAAATATAGAAAATCCCTGCCATGTTAAGTCAGTAATAGACACGCCAGTAAATAAATGGGCAAAGGATTTGAACAAACACTTCATCTAAGAAATTATGCAAATGGAAATCGGGGTCATGAAAAGATGATCAACATTGTTAGTTAATAAGGGAATGTAAATTAGGACTACAGTGAAATATCACGACACCCCTGTGAAAATGGCCAACATTAAAAATACTGACCGTACTAAGCATTGTGGGGGAACCTTCATACACTGCTGGTGGGGTTGAAAGATGATTCAACTACTTTGGAACTAGTTTTGTAGTTTCTTTCTTTTTTTTTTAATTTATGTCTGAGGGAGAGAGAGACAGCATGAGCAGGGGAGGCTCAGAGAGAGGGAGATACAGAATCTGAAATAGGCTCCAGGCTCTGAGCTAGCTGTCAGCACAGAGTCCGACGCGGGGCTCGAATCCACGAACTGTGAGATCATGACCTGAGCCGAAGCTGGATGCTTAGCCGACTGAGCCACCCAGGCGCCCCTAGTTTGGTAATTTCTTACATTGTGCATCTTACATCTACTTTATGATCCAGCCATTGAGATCCTAAGTATTTAGCCTACAGAAGAAATCTTGTCCATGTAAAGATTTGTACAGAAATGTTCATACCAGTTTTACTGAAAAGAGCTTCAAGCTGAAAACAATCCACATGTCCTTCACCAGGTGAATGGCTAAAACGAATTGTCATATATAAATATAATGGAATATTATTCAGCAATAAAAAGATCTATACAACCATGCAACAAATGGATGGTTCTACACATAATTAGGCTGAATGAAAGAAGCCAGAAAACAAAAGTGCATTCTGTACAGTTTTATTGACAAAGTTTTTTTTAATAGAAATTAATGGTGATGGAAGTTCAGTAGTTGCCTGGGAATGGGGAGAGGTCCCAGGGGAGGCAGCTGGAGGATAGAGGAGGGTGGATGAGGAGATTTCAAAAGAGCATGAGGAATCCCAGGCTAGAGTCCAGGGCCTGGCCTGTGTGACATGACCTTAGCATTACTACTTTCTTCACTGTTCTGTGGCCTTTCTCATGTGACTCCTCCTTTGGAGGACTAAACAGGGACTATCTTTCTGGATGTCAGTATGGTGGGACTTCTCAAAAGTCTACATAGGTACACACCTTCCACACCAACAATTTCCCTGATAGAAGCTTACCTTAATGGCATAGTTAAGGCTAGAAGTAGGATTTGGTTATAAGGATTTCCATCTTGATAATTCCCTACTAGTGTTGTTTTTTTTTTT
>NW_024084192.1:0-1937 GCF_003009895.1 Hyaena hyaena | reverse complement strand
GGACTCTCTTAGGGAAATGTTGCAAGAAACGCAAGATGCTAGAGACACCACCACAAGCATGAATCCCACAAACGACACAATGATTCTAAACCCAATATTTCAATAAGAACACCGAATGTAAATGGACTAAATGCCCCAATCAAAAGACCTAAGGTAGCAGAATGGATACAAAACAAAATCCATATATTTGCTATCTACGAGAAACTCATTTTAGACTGGAGGACACCTTCAGATTGAAAGGAAGGGGTTGGAGAAATATCTATCATGCTACTGGAAGTAAAAAAAAAAAAGCTGGAGTAGCCATACTTATATCAGGCATACTAGACTTTAAAGACAGTAACAAGGGATGAAGAAGGGCTTTATATAATAAAGGGTTATCCATCAGGAAGAGCTAACAATTATAAATGTCTATGCACCAAATATGGGAGCACCTAAATACATAAAACAATTAATCACAAAAAGACACACTCTTATCGATAAGAACGTGCTAACAGCAGGGGATTTTAATACTTCACTTAGAGCAATGGACAGATCAACTAGAAAGAAAATCAATAAAGACACAATGACTTAATTGACACATTGGACCACATGGATTTGACGGATATATTTAGAACTCTACATCCTGAGGCCAAGGAATTCACTTTCTTCTCAAGTGCGGATGGCACATTCTCCAAGATAGATCACATACTGGGACATAAAGCAGCCCTCAATAAATATAAAAGAATTGAGATCATACCATGCACACTTTCAGACCAGAAGCTATGAACTCGGAATCAATCACAAGAAGTCAGGAAACCCCCCCAAAAAATGGAGGTTAAAGAAAACCCTACTAAAGAACGAATGGGCCAATCAGGCAATTAGAGAAGAAATTTAAAAATATATGGAAACAAATGAAAATTGAAAATACCACAATCCAAACTCTATGGGATGCAGCAAAGGCAGTCCTAAGATGAAAGTACATTGCACTCCAGGCTTATTTCAAGAAATTAGAAAAATCACAAGTGCAAAATATAACAGCACACCTAAAGCAACTAGAGGGAGAGCAACAAGAGCACCCAAAACCCAGTAGAAGATGAGAAGTAATAAAACTCAGGGCAGAAATAAACAATATAGAAACCAAAGAAACAGTTGAACAGATCAATGAAACCAAGGGTTGGTTTTTTGAAAAAATAAAATTGACAAACCTCTAGCCAGGCTTCTCAAAAAGAAAAGAGAGAGCCCTCAAATAGACAAAATCATGAATGAAAATGGACTGATTACAACCAACCCCTCAGAAAGACAAGCATTTATCATGGAATACTATGAAAAATTATATGTTATCAAACTGGACAACTTAGAAGAAATGGACAAATTCCTAAACACACATTCACTACCAAAATTCACATGGGAAGAGATAGAAAACCTGAACTGACCATAACAAGTGAGGAAATCGAATCAGCTATCAAAAATCTCCCAACAAATAAGAGCCCTGGGCCAGATGGCTTCCCTGGGCAATTCTACCAGACATTTAAAACAGAATTAATACCCATTTTTCTAAAACTATTGTGGGAGCCCGACAGTGACCACGAGAAAGAGTGGTTAGGGGAGCGGGGATGTGCCTACACACGAGACTCTCTGCTTGGGCAGATCATGCCTGCAAACAGGATGTTCTGCCAAGAGACCTGCACACAATATCCTAGGTTAATGATCTGCTAGCATACGAGGGAACATGCCCTCCTTAGAAATAAGGAGGAGGCTGGAGTTGTGGGCAGGCCTCTTAGTAAACATGTTGTGGTCGCTTCCTCCCTTTGCTCTCCCCCCGCCCTGTCCTTGGAATGTGTTTGGCTTCTTGCCCTTATTTGGTAAAAGAATACATGTTGTAGATTTCAGTATGTATCCAGCTACCGGGGTATAAAAATAAACCGCAAGGGGGCTTGCGGAGAGTGTTCTCCCTCCGG
>NW_024084191.1:0-1938 GCF_003009895.1 Hyaena hyaena | reverse complement strand
TGTCTCTGTCTCTCTCAAAACATAAATAAACATTAAAAAAAAAAAAAAGTCACATTGTTCTTTCTTTCAAGTTTATCACCATCTCTCCATGACAATTTACCCTAAGAACTCAAGGATACTGGCAATGTTGTTTGTAATTTTTCCTGTTAGGAATAATGCTGCTATGAACTATCTTTTATCGTTTTTGTGTGCATGTGTCTGCATTCTCATGGGTATATACCTTGAAGTATAATCTCTAGGTCACATACTGACACCATGTTTAACCATTTGAAGAATGGCCAGACTATTCAAAAGCAACTGCACTTTTTACTAGCAGCGTATTAAGGTTCCAGTTTTTCCAGATCCTTGTCAATTTACTATTTTTCTTCTAATCATGAGTATGAAGTAGTATCTCATTGGGGTTTGATTTGCATTTCCCTGACTGTTAATGGTGTGTTGTGATGTGTGTTGCACATTCTGAAAGTTTGAAAAATGTGTCACCTTTGTCTGTCATTGTGGTATCAACAAGAGCGTTTGCACTGCTCTAAAAGTCCTCTGTGCTCCACCTGTTCATCCCTCTTTCCCAGCACCTGAAAACCACTGATCTTTTTATTATCTCCATGGTTTTGTCTTTCCAGAAGGTGACAAAATTGAGATCAAACAACATGTAGTCTTTTCAGATTGCCACCTTTCACTTAGTAATGTGCATTTAAGGTTCCTTTATGTCTATTACTGGTTTGATAGCTCATTTCTTTTTAGTTTTGAATAATATTTCATTGGATGTATCACAGTGTCTATCCATTCACCTATTAAGGGACTTGGTTGCTTCCAAGTTTTGACAGTTTATGAATAGAGTTGCTATACACATCCCTGTGCAGGTTTTATATGCACGTAGATTTTCAGCCCCTTTGAGTAAATATCCAGAAGTGTGATTGCTGGATTGTGTGGTAAGACTTTTTAGTATTGTAAGAAATCCCAAAAAGAATCCCCCATTTTGCTTTTCCACCAATAATGAATGAAAGTTTCTGTTGCTCTACATTTTCATCAGCATTTAGTGTTGACACTTTTCTGGATTTTGACCATTCTAATAGGTGTGTAGTGATATTTTATTGTAATTGTATTTCCCTGAAAACATGTGATGTAGTGCATCTATTTATATGCTTGTTATCTGTATATTTTTGGTGAGGTATTTGTCAGGGTCTTTGGCCCATTTTTAATTAAGGTGGTTTTCTTATTATTGAATGTTAGGAGTTTTTTGTAGATTTTAGATAAGAGTCCTTTATCAGATGTATCCTTTATCATGTGTGTATCTTGTAAATATTTCCTCTCAGTTTGTGGCTTGTCTTCTCATTCTTTTGACATTGTCTTTCCAAAGCAGAAGTTTTTAATGTTAATGAATATCACACTATCAATTATTTCTTTCATTGATCCTGCCTTTGGTGTTGTATCTAAAAAGTCATTTTCTTACTCAGGTCACCCAGATTTTTTCCTGTGTTATCTTCCAGGAGTTTTACAGTATTGCAGTTTACTAGGATCTGTAATCTGAATTAGTTTTTGTGAAGGGTATTAGGTCTGTGTCTAGATTCATTATTTTTACATGTGGATGTTCAGTCATTCCAGCACCATTTGTTGAAAATACTATCTTTGCTTCACTATATTGCCTTTAGTTCTTTGTCAAAGATCAGTTAATCATATTCCATTGATCTATACCAATATCACACTGTCTTGATTACTCTATTTATATTAAGTCTTTAAGATGATAGTATCAGTCCTCCAACTTTTTCTTCAATATTGTATTTGCTATTCATGGTCTTTTGTCCCTCCATCATTTTGTTGATATCTAAAAACAACTCACTGGGATTTCTTTTTTTTTTTTTTATTATTTGGAAATAATTGACATATATCAGTATATAAATTTAAGCTGTACAGGATGCTAGTTTCATTTACATATACTATAAA
>NW_024084190.1:0-1938 GCF_003009895.1 Hyaena hyaena | reverse complement strand
AAAAAAAAAAAGAACAACAACAAATAGCCATCTTACGAGAAATAGAAGATAAAGGAAGTCAGCAAAGGAGACCAAGGAGGAGGAAATTGGAGAACCAAGAGTGGTGCCGTGGATACAAGAGCATAGAGAGGGCATGGTCAACGGAGATTACAGAGAGGCCTTGAGATTAAGATTTGTAGTGTATCCATTGGCTTGTCAACTATGAGATGATAGTGTCCTTACTGGGGTAAGTGGGTTGAAAGACAGATTGAAGAGAGGCATTGGATGCAGGGGAGGGGACATTCGAGAGGCAGGTAATAGACCATTTTCTTGTAAGATCTTTATAAAAACTAAAATGGAGGGAGGTGTTTGGTATAGGATCACCAGTGAATTGTACAGAAGACCGTGGGCTGATCTAGGGAAACTTGTGTTTTGCAGAGATATGAATCTTTATCATCCGGCACTATTGGGCACTTGGAAAGCTATAACTTAAAGCTTCCTGAATGAATATTTCAAATGTTCTTATCTTCTTTCTATTCTGTTCCTCTATTAGTGGATCTCGTGTTGCCTCTTTTTGGATTGATCGATCGTCTTGATCATCTTTGTTATTTATCCCTTTTTATGACTTGTGTGTTTATTGTGGAAGAAACCGTATGTTTATTTAAATCCTAGATACACCATATTCCTTTGCAATGTCATTCATTGACTCGTTAGGGAGGAAAAGCACGTTATCCAGTCTGATTCCCTGTGATGCGACACTTTCATTCGGAGGTAACGTCTACTGAAGAGGACTATCTTTTCAAAACACTTGACATTTATAGATATTTATAAACATTTAAAACTGATGTGATAATTGGAGGAGATAAGCAAGTGCGTTGCTACAGTTAGTCCTGAGAGATAAGAAGGATGAAAAATTCAGAAAACCCTCTGATGAAAAAATGCAGTTAGTGATGATTACATTGTCTCCAAGAGAAAATCAAAAGCTCGTCTGGAGTTTGCTTCGAAACCTAAATGTTCTTGTGTTGAGCAAAAAATATACTTTTAAAGAAAACTCTACTGATAACTGTGTATTCTTAGGGAACAACTAAGAGCTTCACAGGGACAATACTATTTTTGAGTATTGACAAGATAGTTCTTTCTGAGTGTATATGACATGACCTTGCTTTCTGAGTGTATATAACATCTGCTTGCTTACCCCTATCCTGTCTTTCTCCTCTAGGTGATATCCCAGTTGTTCCACTTAATTTTGCCATGGTATCCCTAGACACCAATTTAGCAGGGATCTAGTGGAAAGTTGTGTGAAGGAGACACTGCGTATTTTCTCACGATCCATCTACACCAAAAAACGTGTGGACTTTTCTTTTCAAAGGAATCAGGATCCTTACGATTAAAAGCGGCAAAGTGAAGATGAAATTTCTTAAGGACTTCGTTTCTACACTGGATGAAACTGAGGCTCTGGAAAAAGCCCTGACAAACGTAAAACAATGTTTTCCTTCTCTAAATCCCTTTTCCCAACCGAGGTTTTGAATTAGCTATGTCTCATTATTAGGTATAATTCAAGTTGACATATTTTATTTATTAGTTTTTAAAATGTTTAAGTGTTTTGAGAGAAAGCATGGTCGCATGAGTTAGGGAGGCAGAGAGAGGGGGTGAGAGAGAATGCCAAGTGGGCTCCACACTGTCACCATACAGACTGATGTGGGGCTCAATCTCATGAATCGTGAGATCATGACCTCGGTTGAAATCAAGAGTCAGACACTTAACCGACTGAGCCGCACAGGCGCCCCAGGTTGATGTATTTCAAATGGCACTTGCCCCAAGTGCAAAAAATGCTTGCTTATAGATGATTAACTCTTTAACACAAAGGTTAGAAGGACAAGGAAACTCAACGTTTTGAGTCAATACCAACTGAAAAATGCAAATCGTAACAGAAGCTCTCACAATTCTGAATACTTTATA
>NW_024084189.1:0-1939 GCF_003009895.1 Hyaena hyaena | reverse complement strand
AAAAAAACTTTAAAAAAATCTAGCAGATTACCTGGCATTTAGTGATTCCACTAATAGCAGTTACTCTATTTTCCATAAATGTTTAACCCAGATGCCTCCCTCTCCCCACTTTAAAAAAAATGTTAAACAATGTTAATTGTTCCTCTTTATGGGATCAGAAAGTACTAAGCTACCAAGAATTCTATTTTTGACCCTCTAAAATTGTAGATTTTACTGTGACATTTCACTGAAATGTCATGGGAAACAGGATTTTCTAAGAAATTTTGTTTTGTTTACCAGTCAAGAATGTCTACTGTTCAGATACATTTTCTTAGATTTACCCCTTTCCTGGATTTGGTTTGGTTTTAATTATTGCAGTTTGGGGGGAAATCATACATAATTAAAAGACCAAGACAGACTTAATTATGAAGATTTGAAACCACCTTAAATATCGGTTGAGATAAGCCTCTCTTAGGCTTACTTCTTTCAGATACTGTTAGCAGCAGTTACATGTAATGAGATGAATTAAAGATTAATTGTTAATTCTATTCCCACTAAAAGTATAAATGAAAATTACTGGGGTGCCTGGGTGGCTCAGTCAGTTAAGTATCTGACTTTGGCTCAGGTCATGTTCTCCTGGTTCAGGAGTTTGAGCCCCATTTTGGGCTCTGTGCTGACAGACAGCTCAGAGCCTGGAGCCTGCCTCAGATTCTGTGTCTCCCTCTCTCTCTCTCCCCAGCTCACACCCTCTCATTCTCTCTCTCTCTCTCTCAGGAAATGAATAAGCATGAAAATTAAAGAAAGAAATATAAATGAAAATTACTTTTTTTAAACTTAGAAAATCCCATGCTTTTAAAAGCTGCTGATTTACTCTTCATTAAAGGCAACATGGGCAAGTATGATTTTGAATGAATGACATGAACAGGCCTAAATGACATTTAGAGTATGCCATCAGTAGAGGAATTTAATTTGGAAAGATCTTACTATTTATTTTTTATAGAGTTTTTTAAACTTTTTAAATGTGTTTTTATTAAAATTTTTTGATGTTTATTTACTTTGAGAGAGAGAGAATGCAAATGGAAGAGAAGCACAGAGAGAGGGAGACCCAGAATCTGAAGCAGGCTCTAGGGTTTGAGCTGCCAGCACAGAGCCCGACGCGGGGCTCGAACCCAAAGACTGTGAGATCATGACCTGAGCTGAAGTCTGACACTCAACCCCCTGAGCCACATAGGGACCCTGTGTTCTATTTTTGAGAGAGAGAGACAGAGCATGAGCAGGGGAGGGGCAGAGAGAGAGGGAGACACAGAATCTGAAGCAGGGTCCAGGCTCTGAGATGTCAGCACAGAGACCGATGCGGGACTTGAACCCACGAACGCAGTATCACGACCTGAGCCAAAGTCAGGCGCTTAGCTGACTGAGCCACCTAGGCACCCCTCACACTGCCTCTTCTATGCAAAAGTTTCCTCAGGTAATTGAAGCTTAGCCCTTTAAGCCTCATGGCTTAATTTAAATCATTTTTACTGGTAATTAAAAAAATGAGTAAGTACCCTGTCTTCTTAAACAACATTTTGAACACATGAGAATGTTTTCATGATTAACGTTACTTATGATCATCTGCAGTGGTTATCAACCCTATCTGACCTAAATGATTCTTTTCAAAATTATTATTTTTAATATACATTTTCTTATTATTTATTTTTGGGAGAGAGAGGCAGACTGTGAGCAGAGAAAGGGCAGAGGGAGAGGGAGACAGAATGGGAAGCAGGCTCCTGGCTCTGAGCTGTCAGCACAGAGCCCGTCTCGGGGCTCTAACTCACGGGCTGTGAGATCATGTCCTGAGCTGAAGCCAGACGCTTAACTGAGCCACCCAGGAGCCCCTACTATTATTTTTATAAAGTTTATTTATTTTTGATAGAGGGAGAGAGAGAGAGAGAGAGAGAGAGAGAGAGAGAGAGAGAGA
>NW_024084188.1:0-1942 GCF_003009895.1 Hyaena hyaena | reverse complement strand
TCTGGGCATGATTCTAAATTTGCCAGATTAGGCAACAAACAGCCTGATACAGTTCTGGGTGATTGAAAGGAAGTTTAGATGCCATAAAACCCTTGATATATTGCACAGGAGTGAACTCTAATGCTTGGACCCAGAAAAACACTGGATTCACTTTGTCATATACATCCCACCTACTTAGATGCTGTCCCTTGAGAGGGCCCAGAAGTTTCCCCCCTCACTGAGAGTGAGAATCACATCCATACCAGTGGTTCCAGTCCTTTTAAATGAGTTTTACTGGCTCTAATAAAAAAATAATAACTATAGCTCAGGAAGGCATGAGGGGCTGTCCAGTAAACATGTGCGTGATCTCCTTGGCTCTGTGAGTTTTCATTTTAATACTAGCCTTCGTATAAAGCAAAATTATTCACTCGATCCCTTCCACTTTAATTTAGAGTAAGGTCTCATAAATGATGAAGAAGTTCAGAAAGTATACTTAACGCTGTGGAACACAACCACTATTGAAATAAGCATCTGTCAGAAAGATGACATCTTGGGGCACCTGGGTGGCTCAGGTCATGATATCACTGTTCGTGGGTTAGAGCCCCTTGTCGGGCTCTGTGCTGTCTGCATGGAGCCTGCTTCAGAAAATCTGTCTCCCCCTCTCTCTGCCCCTCCCCTGCTCTTACGCGCGCTCTCTCTCTCTCAAAAATAAACATAAAAAAAGAGATGACATCTTAAAACTGTCTTTGCAGAGCATATGAGTGGAATAACTTAGATACATGGATGTCTCAACTTTCTCTGATACAAGAACAGGTTGATAAAGTTGTTTTTTTTTTAATTTCCTGACCTGAAATGTGTCCTTCATGAGACCAACCTTCCTGCACCGCTCTTCCAGCCCCCCGCTACCCCCTCCCCTGCCTGCATGGCTGCCTTATTTCAGGTGTGTAATCTGTGCCATGCTTTCTCACCAGATGCCAGCACTGAATGACCCCCCCCACCGCTGCATATTTCCTATTCTTCCTTCAAGTATCAGACCAAGCGTCACCCACACGTCGTCTTCCCAATTCAACAATTGCAGCAAGAAACAGCTACGTTCCTATTGGAAAGGAAACAGTTTGGGCTCGTGTGTACTTTGATGTTCTGCCTTAAAATACTCACAGATACTTGGGGCGCCTGGGGGCTCAGTTTGTTAAGTATCCCACTCCGGCTTAGGTCATGATCTCACGGTTCATGTGTTCGAGCCCCACGTCAGGCTCTGTGCTGACAGCTCGGAACCTGGAGCCTGTTTCAGATTCTGTGTCTCCCTCTCTCCCTGCCCCTTCCCAGCTCACGCTCTTTCTCTCAAAAATAAACATTTAAAAAACTTATCCACACATGGTCAGGTTAAGAAATATTTATTTTTCTGAAATTTTTGTCGGATACTAAAGTTGGATTTTCTTGATTCCTTTGTCGTCCCTTGTGAAAACAATGAGGGTTCTGAACGTATTTTTCTAGTTAATTGCTTTCATTCGGGGCTTTCCAACTGGGCGACTGCAGATAGGTCATAGACACAGGACCCCCTTCCCCCCCAGTTTTCTCCCGTTGATCATCTTCTAAGCGAATGGGGAAAGGGCACATCTGGAGAATCGCTGTGGGACGCTGGTGGAGCCCTCCCAGCTGGAAAGATGTGCCCCGTTCTTTTGCCAGCACTTGATTCAGGCTCATTTGTTCTGAATTTCTTTCCCTTTCTCTGTGAGATCTTTTTGTTGCCATTAAACGCGACTTAGTTTCAAAATCATATTTGGTTCATAAAATACGGCGTGGAGTAACTATGTAGGGACAGCATACCCTACTTCTGAAACGGGGGATATAAGCAGCTGAGGTCCGCCCCAGGGGAGGTCCGGAGGATGAGGAAGGAAGCAGGACCGAGGTCACTAGGGGGCACATCTAGAATACAGTGTGCTCACATTGGGGGCTGCGACAG
>NW_024084187.1:0-1944 GCF_003009895.1 Hyaena hyaena | reverse complement strand
CATTCCTTAACATCTTGTGTTCAAATATCTCCAAACAGCATCTAGTTAAGCACCCCAAGATGCATGGTGTTATTATCGGGGGTTCGGGTCTGATGGGAAGGAGCATTCCTGCCTGGGTTGGAAGGAGCCTGTACAACGAGCTGGTTGGGTGGATGGACATCATGCCCTTCTCTGGGACATGGCCCAGTGTTTATCTACACCTCTTTTCTTTGGGCTCATGATGTGAGGATCCATATCTCTCAGGAAGTCCCCCCTGCTATCTGAATAACAAGCTCTTCCTGCACAATCTGTCATCAGAAGAGGGGAAGAGGTCACCAACTGACTCTGGAAGTCTCACAGCCTCGTGGCTGCCCTCTGCCCTCTGCACGGGACCCTGGACACATTACCTTTGGACACAGCATGTGTAAACTGGGTTCTCTTTCTCCAAGAGACAGAGAATTTAAACCTGAGTCCCTGCTGCTCCTGCCACGCTGGCCATTGCCACGGTGAGCAATGCTAAGAAACCCCAAGAGTCTTCATGCCCTAAGTACCCCTCACAAGAAAGGCTCTTAGATGGGGCCCTGCTTAAATCCAGGCTGAAATCTTTGCTTGTATTCTAATAATGAGAGCCCTTGTCCTGGGACCACCTTGCAATATGGAAAGTTCTTTCTTGCCCCAAGCTCAAATGTGCATCTCTGTGTCTCCCTCTCTGTCTTTATCCCTGCACCTCACACACACCACCTAGAGTCCAGCCTTTCCCCTGTTGAAATAATGGGGCAACAAAGAGTCACAGGAGGAAACTGAGGACCTAGAGAGAAGGCAGCATGGTCAAAGGCACACAGGACCCCAAACCAGCTTCCCAGGCTGTGCCCTTTGTTCTGGCTTTTGTGTTTCAATTGGTAAAGCGATGGAGAGGGTGTAGTGGGGGCATAGGGGAGAGGGAGAAGGAGGAGAAAAGGGCAGTGGGGAGGAAGTGGGGCACAGGTAGGTAAGGTAAATCATGGGATCCAGAAGTCAGAGAAAAAGAGGAGAAACATTCTCCCAAGCCTTGCAGAGGGCACTCAAAGAAGTTGAAATCAGGCCTCATCCTATTGGGAAGGGGCTCCAGGGAGACCCCTGGGGTGACTGTGAATGTGGAATAGCTTGATCTGGGCGGTACTTACATGGGTGTACACATGTGTGACAATTCCCTGGGATGTCACTTCAGATTTGTACATTTTATGACTGTAAAAATACCCCCAGAGGTCCAGAGCAGCCTGCAGCATGCTACAGCTGCCTGGGAAGAAGCAGTCTCCCTTGGTGAGGTGGCAGAGCCCGTTAGGGCCACAGAGTCCAGAATCAGACGGCCAGCCCCTTCCTGTCTGCAGGACCTTGGGCAGGTCTTCCCACTGCATCTGTAAAATGGGGACAAATGACAGCACTGTCCACTCCCAGGACTGTGTCCAGGGTCACACATAAATGGCACTAAGGAACTACCAAGAAACATCAGCAGTTATTGTCCATCCACCTGAAAGGACTCCGGCCTCGCCACAGCCTTGATGTGCTGCAGAGCCCAGGCCTTTCTGAAGGTCCCACCCACTGAGCATACCAGAAGGGAGGTCTCGAGTCAGGCATTCCCTCACCCCATGCTGCTGTCTGATTTCTTCCTCCCTGTATTTAAAAAAAATAATAATTATTTATTAGCTTAAATTTTTTTAAATGTTTATTTATTTTTGAGAGAGACAGAGTGCGAGTAGGGGAGAGGCAGAGAGAAGAGAGAGAGAAACAAAATCCAAAGCAGGATCCAGGCTCTGAGCTGTCAGCGCAGAACCCTCTCGAGGTTTCTTTGCAAAGGCTCACTGTGGCAATGGCCAGCAGGCAGGAGCAGCAGGGACTCAGGCTTAAATCCTCTGCCTCTTGCAGAAAGAGAACCCAGTTTATACATGCTGTGTCCAGGGGTGATGTTGGTGTCAGGGCCCCGTGCAG
>NW_024084186.1:0-1945 GCF_003009895.1 Hyaena hyaena | reverse complement strand
CCATGTGTAGCAACATGGATGGACCTTGAGGGTGTTATGCTGAGCGAAATAAGTCAGGCAGAGAAGGACAAATATCATATGTTTTCACGTATAGGAGGATTAGGAGGAACTTGACGGAGGAACAAGGGGGAGAAGAAGGGTGGAAATGGTGGGGGAAATCGAGACAGGCAAACCATGAGAGACTCTTGAATGCTGACAAGAACTGAGGACTGATGGATGTGGAAGGGAGGGGGGATGGGCATGGAGGAGGACACTTGTGGGGATGAGCACTGAGTCTTATGTGGTAACTAATTTGACAATAAACTATTTGTAAAAAAAAAATAAATAAATGGACTAAATCCTCCAATAAAACATGTCAGAATAGATTTTTTTAAAAAAGACCCCTCTATATGCTGCCTAAAAGAGAGAGTCACTTTAGACCTAAAGACACCTACAGGTTGAAAGGGAAGAGATGGAGAATTACTTATGCGAATGGATGTTAAAGGATAGCTAGAGTACCAATACTTATATCACACAAACTAGATTTTAAACCAAAGTCTATAATAAGAGATGAAGAATAATAATGAAGGCTATTCAAGAAGATTTATCCATTGTAAATATTTATGCCCCTAACATGAAGCCCTAAATACAAAAAACAATTAATAACGAACCTAAAAGTATTAATTGATAATACAATAATAGTAGAGGTCTTTAACAGTGCACTTACATCAATGGGCAGAACATCAATGAGGAAAGAAATCAACAAGCAAGCAATGGCTTTAAATGGTACAATGAATCAAATAGACTTAACAGATATATTCAGAACATTACAACCTAAAACAGCAGAATACACATTCTTTTCAAGTGCACATTGGACATTCTCCAGAATAGATAACATATTAGTTCAGAAGTCAGGCCTGAACAAGTACAAAAACACTGAGACCATCCACACATATTTTCTGGCTACAACACTTCGAAACTTGTAGTCAATCACAAGAAAAGTTTTGGAAAGACCACAAATACATGGAGGTTTAAAATTATGTTGGGGCATCTGGGTGGCTCAGTTGGTTAAGTGTCCGACTTTGGCTCAGGTCATAATCTCGTGGTTTGTGAGTCCGAGCCCCACGTCAGGCTCTGTGCTGGCATCTCAGAGCCTGGAGCCTCCTTCAGATTCGGTGTCTCACCCTCTCTCTCTGCCCCTCCAATGCTCATACTCTGTCTCTCAATAATAAATAAAAATGTTAAAAAAAGAAAAACCTATGTTACTAAACAATGAATGGGCTAACCAGGAAATTAAAGAAGAAATAAAAATACATGGAAAAAAATAAAATTAAAACACAGTGGTCCAAAACCTTAGGGATGCAGCAAATGTGGTTCTAAGAGAGAAATAAATAGTAATACAGGCCTACCTCAAGATGTAAGAAAAATTTCAAATAAACAACTTAACATTACACCTAAAGATGCTAGAAAAAGAACAGAAAGCCAAGTCTAATGCCAGAAAAATATAGGAATCAATATGCCAAGAACAAACTGAGGGCAAATGGGGTAGGAGGGGAGGGGAAGAGGGGTGATGGACATGGAGGAGGGCATTTGTGGGGAGGAGCACTGGGTGTTATATGGAAACCAACTGGACAATCAAATATTTTAAAAAAAGATTAGAGCAGAAATAAATGGTATAGAAATGAGGGAGAGAGGGAGGGAGGGAGAGAGAGAGAGAGATCAATGAAACCAGGAACTGGCTCATCGAAAAAATTAATAAAACTGATAAATCCCTAGGAAGACTTACCAAAAAGAAAAAAGACCCAAACAAACAAAATCACAAATGAGATATGAGAAATAAAAATCAATACCACAGAAATACACTTATAAGAGAATTATTATGGAAAACTATATGCCAACAAATTGGGCAATTGGGAAAAATAGATAAATTGCTAGATGTGTAAACTACTAAAGCTGAGAAGAAGAA
>NW_024084185.1:0-1946 GCF_003009895.1 Hyaena hyaena | reverse complement strand
TCTGTCAAAAATAAACATTAAAAAACTTTTTAATTTAAGCTAATTATCTTCAACTGAGGAATGCTGTTATCTTCTCAGGACAACCCAGAAAAGACTGCCGAAGTGGAGTGTGGGGACTTTTACAACACCGGGGATAGAGCAACTATGGATGAAGAGGGCTACATCTGGTTCCTTGGGAGGAATGACGACATCATCAATGCCTCTGGGTAGGTATCGCTGACCTGCGCCTGGAAGCATCACCTTCACATGCCTGAATGCATCCAGCTTGTCCCGACGTTTGTCCATGCATTGGTGATTTGACCCTCAGGCTAATTCTGAACAAAGCTATGTCAAGGGGTCCTATTCTGGGTGTATCTCTGTATCTTCCCCAAGCGCTGCATCCAGAAGAATCAATCTAAGTGAAGTTCAGCAAGGTCTTCAAGAGGAACATAAGACATTACACAACTTAGGGACGCCAGGGTAGCTCTGTCGGTTAAGCATCTGACTTCTGCTTGTGTCATGATCTAGTGGTCTTTGAGTTCGAGCCCTGTGTCGGGTGCTGTGCTGACACTTCGGAGCCTGGAGCCTGCTCCAGAATCTGTGTCTTCCTCTCTCTGTCTCTCTCCCTATCTTGTGTTCTGTCTCTCTCTCAGAAATAGAGCATTTTAAAAAAGTCATTATACAGTTTAAAGGATTTGGCAGGAAGACTTCACTTTGGCATCTACTGGTTGAGGAGGTTTCTTCTATGCTTGGCTTCTCTGATGGGACACAACATTTCACAGAAAAACTTAATAACAAATAATAGCAATTAACCTCTGTGGAGCACTTACGATGTGGAAGCACTCTCTGCAGCGCTTTATATAACCCGCCTCTCAACGCTAGAAGATAGATGCAATTATGCCCATATGACAGATGAGGAAACTGAGGTAGTGACCAGTGAAGAAAGTTCCCTAAAGTTTCAAAGAGAACTGGCTTCAAACCTGAGTTGAACCAAAGTCACCGGACTCCAAGTCTGTTGTCCCTAAACAGTCACATGATTTAAAAGATTTTTGGCACATTACACTAGAGTAACGAGTTCTCTTGGATATTTCAGGGCGTGAGTTTATTTCCTTTCTTAATTTCGAAAACATGCTAATCTAGTGAGGAACAGAATGCAGAATCTGCATGCATGGTTAAGGTAAAGGTTGAGGTTGCCAATAGGTTTCATGCCAGGGGAAGCTGCTGGAACCAAGCCCTGGAGCTCAGGGAGGAATACACATGGGCCCTCTTCCCAGAGCAGAGTCAGTGAGGTGAGAAACCCTGGGGAGCATGTGAGTGTCCTATTGAGTCCAGGAAGTGCAAGGCAGAGGCAGCACACAGGTATCTGGGCTCCCTGAGACAGTTATGTGACATATCTAAGGAAGATGTGGCTCTTCAGAGTATGACACTTGAAGCCCTAGGTCACCCAGCCCTGACAGCTGCTCAGAAACCAAGAAGGAGTCATTGACCTTCCAGGTACCGAATCGGGCCTGCAGAGGTGGAGAATGCCCTGGCGGAACATCCTGCAGTGGCTGAATCAGCTGTGGTGAGCAGCCCGGACCCGATTCGAAGGGAGGTAAGGAGGAGGACACGGAGGTCACCGTGTCTATGTGCAGGCACCAGGAAGGCAGGAGCAGCAAAGATCCTCCAGGCCATATTTCCCCAGCCTCCCACCTAGGGTGAGGGAGGGCTGAGTGTAAGCGCATGTGCATGTACACAGTGTGGTCACCAGAGGACACTGTGGCCCCAACTGTAACAAAATGGTGCTTGTGAATCCTGCTGCCTGTGTCTGCCAACCTCTTAGTCAATGACCCCTTACAATGTGCCAGCTCATTTCCCACTCACAACAGCCTAATTCATTAAGGATTCTGCTATCCTTTTTTAGAGTAAAGACACAAGCGTAAAGAGGTTAAATAACTTGCCTGATCACAAAGCCCTGAGGTGGTGGA
>NW_024084184.1:0-1946 GCF_003009895.1 Hyaena hyaena | reverse complement strand
TATTTCTAATTTATTTCTAAGTTTTATTTCTAAGAGAGAGAGAGACAGAGAGCACGCAGGCAGGGGAGAGGCAGAGAGAGAGACTGTGTGAGTCCCAAGCGGGCTCCATGCTGTCAGTGCAGAGCCCAATGGGAGGGCTTGAACCCATGAACTGTGAGCTCATAATTTGAGCTGAGATCAAGAGTCAGATCCTTAACCGACTGAGCCACTCAGGCGCCCTGCTGCTAAAAATCTTAAAAGCAGCAAAACACGTCATTAACGTCCAAGGGAAAACCCATAAGGATAGAAGGAAATGGCATGATGTATTCAAAGTGCTCAATGAGAAAACTCTGCAGCCAAAATGCCCTATCCAGCAAGGCTATCATTCAGAATAGAAGGAGAAAGAATTTTCAGACAAACAAAAACGACTAAATCAGCCTGCAAGAAATATCAGAGGGGACTCTGTGAGTGCGGAGGAGAGATCAAACATGACAGTATAAAGGCAGGAAACGTAAAAGCAGTAAAAAGGAGTATTTCTATAAAAAACTCAGTCCAGGCACTTACACACACAAGAGGATATAAAATATAATACCTTATCTGAAACATGGGGAGGAGGAAAACAAATGGGTTCTAGCCTAAATGACCATCAACTTGATATAGACTGCTATGCGCAAAAGCGGTGATATACAAATCTATGTTTACCATATACTAAACCCCACTAATAAACATGCATAAAATAAAGAGAGAGAAATCTAAATATATCATTAAATCAAATTAGAGTAGCATCAAAGAGAGACAGACAAGAAAGGATGAGAGAAAATCTCCAGAAACAACCACAAAACAAGTAGTAAAATGACAATAAATACGTATCTGTCAATAATTACTTTGGATGTACTTGGACTAAGCACGCCAACCAAAAGACATAGGGTGACAGGATGAATTAAAAAAACAAACGACCTATCTATATGCTGCCTATAAAAGACTCATTTTAGAGATAAAGACACCCGCAGATTGAAAGTGAGGGGATGCTCGCACTGTTGATGGGAATGCAAACTGGTGCCGCCATTCTGGGAAACACTGTGGAGGTTCCTCAAAGAAATGTAGAACTCCCAACAACAGCACTACTAGGGATTTATGGAAAGGAAACAGGAGTGCTGATTCATAGGGGCACATGTACCCCAATGTTCATACCATCACTTTCAGCAATAGCCAAACTATGGAAAGAGCCTAAATGCCTATCAACTGATGAATGGATGAAAAAGACGTGGTTTATATATGCAATGGAATACTACTTGACAATGAGAAAGAATGAAATCATGCCATTTGCAGCAATGTGGATGTACCTGGAAGGTATTATGCTAAGTGAAATAAGGCAGAGAAAGACAGATACCGTATGTTTTCACTCATATGTGGATCTTGAGAAACTTAACAGAAGTCCATAGGGGAAGGGAAGGGGAGAAACTAGTTACAAACAGAGAAGGAGGGAGGCAAACCGTAGGAAACTCCTGAATGCAGAGGACAAATTGATGGTTGATGGGGGAAGGGGGGAGAGGGGAAAGTGGGTGATGGGCATTGAGGAAGGCACTTTGTTGGGACAAGCACTTGGGTGTTGTATGGAAGGGATGAAGCACGGGAATCTACCCCCAAAGCCATGAGCACACTGTATACACTGTATGTTAGCCGATTTGACAATAAGTTATATTAAAAAAAATGAAAGTGAGAGGATGAAGAAAAATTTAACATGTTAAAAGAACAAGTAGCAATACTTTTATCAGACAAAATAGTCTTTAAAACAAAGACTGTGGGGCACCTGGGTGCCTCAGTCATTTGAGCGGCCGACTAGGTTTTGACTCAGGTCATGATCTTATGGCTTGTGGGTTCGAGCCCCATGTTGGAGCCTGCTTGGGATTTTTCTCTCTCCCCTTCTCTCTGTCCTTAACCCACTCTGTCTCTCAAAATATATAAAT
>NW_024084183.1:0-1947 GCF_003009895.1 Hyaena hyaena | reverse complement strand
CAAAATACAGCATCCCTTTTTAATAAAACCCTCGAGAAAGTCGGGATAGAAGGGACTTACTTAAACATGATAAAAGCCATCTATGAGAAACCCTCAGCTAACATCATCCTCAACGGGGAAAAACTAAGAGCTTTCCCCCTGAGATCAGGAACACGACAGGCATGTCCACTCTCACCACTGTTGTTTAACATAGTGCTGGAAGTCCTAGCATCAGCCATCAGACAACAAAAGGAAATCAAAGGCATCAGAATTGGTAAGGAAGAAGAAAACTTTCACTTTTCGCAGATGACATGATACTCTACATAGAAAACCCAACAGGCTCCACCAGAAGCCTACTAGAGCTGATCCAAGAATTCAGCAAAGTTGCAGGGTACAAAATCAATGTACAGAAATCAGTTGCATTTTTATACTTCAAAAATGAAGCAATAGAAAGAAAAATCAAGAACCTGATCCCATTCACAATTGCACAAAAAACCATAAAGTACCTAGGAATAAACCTAACCAAGGATATAAGAGATCTGTATGATGAAAACTACAGAAAACATATGAAGAAAATTGAAGAAGACATAAAGAAATGGAAAAACATTCCATGCTCATGGATAGGAAGAATAAATATAGTTAAAATGTCATTACTACCCAGAGCAATCTAAACATTAAATGCAACCCCAATCAAAATGGCACCAGCATTATTCTCAAAAGTAGAAACAACTTTCCTCAAATTTGTATGGAACCACAAAAGACCCCGAATAGCCAAAGTAATACTGAAAAATAAAACCAAAACGGGAGGTATCACCATCCCAGACTTTAGCTTGTACTACAAAGCTGTCACCATCAAGACAGTATGGTATTGGCACAAAAACAGAATCATTGACCAATGGAACAGAATTGAGAACTCAGAAGTGGTCCCAAAAGTGTACAGCCAACTAATCTTTGACAAAGCAGGAAAGAGTATCCAATGGAAAAAAGACAGCCTCTTTAACAGATGGTGTTGGGAGAACTGGACAGCAACATGCAGAAGAATGAAACTAGATCTTTTTCTCACACCATACACAAAAATTAACTCAAAATGGATAAAGGACCTGAACGTGAGACAGGAAACCATCAAAACCCTAGAGGAGAAAGCAGGAAACAACCTCCTTGACCTCCACTGTAGCAATTTCTTACATGACACATCCTCAAAAGCAAAAGAATCAAGAGCAAAAATAAACTGTTGGGACCTCATCAAGATTAAAAGTTTCTGCGCGGCAAATGAAACAATCCATAACACGAGTCGGCAACCGACGGAATGGGAAAAGATAGTTGTAAATGACATATCAGATAAAGGGTTAATATCCAAAATCTATAAGGAACTCACCAAACTCCATACCCGAAAAACAAACAACCCAGCGAAGAAATGGGCAGAGGATATGAACAGACACCTCTCCAAAGAGGACATCCTTATGGCCAACAGACACATGAAACGATGCTCAGCATCTCTCCTCATCAGGGAAATACAAATCAAAACCACACTGAGATACCACCTCACGCCAGTCAGAGTGGCTAAAATGAGCAACTCAGAGAACTCTAGATGCTGGCGAGGATGTGGTGAAATGGGCACCCTACTACACTGTTGGTGGGATTGTAAACTGGTGCAGCCCCTCTGCAAAACAGTGTGGAGGTTCCTCAAAAAGTTCACAATAGTACTCCCCTATGACCCAGCAATAGCACTGCTAGGTATTTACCCAAGGGATACAGGAGTGCTGATGCATATGAGCACATGGACCCCAATGTTCATAGCAGCACTCTCCACAATAGCCAAAACATGGAAAGGGCCTAAGTGTCCATCAACGGACGAATGGATTAAGAAGATGTGGTTTATCTATACTATGGAATACTACATGGCAATGAGAAAAAATGAAATCTGGCCATGTGTAGCAACATGGATGGACCTTGAGGGTGTTATGCTGA
>NW_024084182.1:0-1949 GCF_003009895.1 Hyaena hyaena | reverse complement strand
AGAGAGAGAGGGAGACACAGAATCTGAAACAGGCTCCAGGCTCTGAGCTGGCAGTCAGCACAGAGCCCAATGCGGGGTTCGAAACCACAAACTGTGAGGTCATGACCTGAGCCGAAGTCGGACACTTAACCAACTGAGCCACCCAGGCTCCCCGATCTACTCCTTATTTTGATGTTCACGGTTCAGATGGAATATTACTGCTCATCCTCTCTACCTCTATTTTATTGCAGCATTTTACCCAGAAGCTACCTGAATTGTTTAGGCTCTTTCTATCTCAGTTGTTGTGAGGGACAAAGGCTGCAAAGAGCTTAGAAATGTGTTTTCAGGTAATAAACATCCAATTAAATAATTTTCCTTCTCCTTTTTTTTTTTTTAAGTTTTTAAATTTATTTTGAGAGAGAAGAGAGTGAGCGGGGGAGGGGCAGAGAGAGACAGAATCTGAAGCAGACTCCAGGCTCCAAGCTGTCAGCACAGAGCCCGACATGGGGCTCGAACCCATGGACTGGGAGATCATGACCTGAGCCGAAGTCGGACGCTTATCCAACTGAGCCATGCAGGTGCCCCAAGAAATAATTTTTAGAGGCCATGCCGTGTAATTCCCTATGCAATTCACAAGTTCTTTCGACAGCATCCTTAGCAAGTAGTTAAACCTCTTAAACATGTATAATCTCCAGTTTTAGCCCAAACCCCACATTATTCTGTCTTTATGTCTTTAAATATTACTTGTATATCTTAAACCATATCATGGATTAATCGTTTATCATGGTTTATCTGAAATAAAATCTAATGAAATGAAATGTAGATGTTTCTCCATTTTGTCATATTATAATCTTTGAAAACTTATCCCTGACAGACAAATCAAATCATTCACATTAATGGGGTGCTTGGGTGGCTCAGTCAGGTAAGCGTCCGACTTTGGCTCAGGTCATGATCTCCCAGTCCATGGGTTCCAGCCCCACATCGGGCTCTGTGCTGACAGCTCAGAGCCTGGAGCCTGTTTCAGATTCTATGTCTCCCTCTCTCTCTGCCCCTCCCCAGCTCGTGCCCTCTGTCTCAAAACTAAATAAATGTTAAAAAAAAATTTTTTTTAAATAATTCACATTAATGCATTTGGTTATATACCCATAATAATTCTTGTTGCTACTAGACAGTGAGTTACCTACTGCTGTGTTGAGAAGTTGGCAGAACACAAGGTTGGCAGTTAGCCACCAAAAGGAGCTACTAAATAAGGAAGTCAAGTAAGAAGGAAAATACATGTGTAATTAATATATCTACTCATGAAGGGAAAAGGAAAAATATCAATTGAAAACAAGAGAGCAAACCATATGCATATTAAGAACCTTCTGGGGCACCTGTCTGGCTCAGTCGGGAGACCCTTGATCTCAGGGTCATGATTTTGAGCCCCATGTTGAGGATAGAGATTACTTAAATAAAACTTGGAGGAACAAAACAAGAACCTTCTATAAGAATTAAAGGGAAAGTTCAGAAGAGGGGAAATAAATAAAAAGTAGAAGAGGGGCGCTTGGGTGGATTAGTTGTTTAAGCATCCAACTCTTGGTTTTGGTCATGATCTCATGGTTGGTGACATCGAGACCCATGTTGGGCTCTGTGCTGACAGCGCAGAGCCTGCTTGGGATTCTTTCTCTTCCTGCCACTCTGCCCCCCTCCCGCTCTCTCTCTCACAATAAATACATAAACTTTAAAAAAGTAGGTGTTTTAAAATACCTTATTGTACAGTCTTAAAGAACAAATTGGTGTCATGTATTTTTATTATTTTTTTAAGTTTACTTATTTATTTTGAGAGAGACGCTTAAATGACTGAGTCACCTATGTACCCCAAGGTGTCATATATTTTTAGATCTACTCGTTTTTTTAATAAATTTTTTGAATGTTTTATTTATTTCTGAGAGAGAGAGAGACAGCATGAACAGGGGAGGGTCAGAGAGAGA
>NW_024084181.1:0-1949 GCF_003009895.1 Hyaena hyaena | reverse complement strand
TCAAATCAGTTATCATTCAGATAGGCATTTTTCAGTCCATTTGTTTTGGTTGGATTTAGGGCCATTATCATTTCTTACGAAAAGGAAGACCACCCAGAAGCTTGCTATTCAGAGGGCTATGTCAGACGCATTCCAGAAACTGTTGATCGTGGTTTTAGGTAAGACTTCTTTGATTGTCCTTACGGTACGTCAGTTTCAGTGAGCAAATACACTCATTGTGAAAAGTTAGTTGGATGAAAACACTTCATATTCTTTTACTCACCAAATGCTTTCAGAGCAGTAGTCTCAAATATGTTCTTTGTGGCATTTGTGAGAAATGCAAATATTTCTGTCCCCAGTGTATAGATATATAGTGATTTGCCTCTGTCCACACAGAAAGTGTTTGACTCAGTCTTCTTTCTTGATTGTTTGCTCATAATACACAATAGTATGATGATTATAAGCTTTAGGGGCGCCTGGGTGGCTCAATCCATTAAGCATCCAACTATTGATTTCAGCTCAGGTCATGATCTCACGGTTTGTGAGATTGAGCCCCAAGTCGGGCTCTGTGCTGACAGCGTGGAGCCTGCTTGGGATTCTCTCTCTCCCCCTCTCTCTCTGCCTTTCCCCTGCTCTCTCATGCCCACATGCTCTCCCTCTCTCAAATAATTAAAAAAAAATAAACTTTTAAGCTTTGGACATCTAGTGTTGAATCTTAACTCTGTCTCCTAGATTTCCTATCTAATTTTAGGTTTTATAGTAAGATCTGAAGTATTTTATCTTTCTAAGCTGCCATTTCTTTATCTGCAAAGTAAACATAATAATTCAGCTTACCTCATGGGAGATGAACTGTAAGAGCAAATGAGATGATGAAAAAGTTTAGAACTATCCCTGAAACAGGAACACGGTAAGCAGAGAAAATATGTTAACTTGTTATCATCATTGTTATCCTGTTGGAGAATTCATTAGATTGTGTTTTTGGAATCAGGTCAGCTTCAATTTTTGTTTCTAGAAATGACATATTGGGTGAATATGATTCTTATATCAGGATCAGCTACATTTTTGTGAATCTCGAAAGCGGTCATGCTATTGAATAGCATTGTGTTCCCTATTGAGTTCTACAATGTGTGTGAATGTTACAGGCTGTGCTGAAAGGAAATTTTATAATTAGTAGAGAGTCCCCAAACAATTGCTCCCCTGCTTCATAGTCCTGCAGGCTTAGAGACTAAGAAATCCTAGCTAAGTTTCAGAGGCCTTAGTTGCCTGTGAGAGTTGACCCTGGATTGGTCTCAGGCTTCCAGCCTGGGCAGCTCTTCCAGTGAAGGTTGACTTCCCTGGTCATCAGGTAGAATCTCCATTAGCTGTCAGTTCTGAGTAACAACCTTTAAGAACCAAACTAAACCTTTGGGTTGTTGACCTCTCCGATACGTGCTGTAGTATTCCTTGTACACACTCAGCATCTTGTAACTGTAGTTTGTCTTAAGGGGAATTGCATTGTCTATAAGGGACACGGACCAGGTTCTGCCAATAAACTGTTCAAGCGCATTCCCTCCCTCTTTCTCTCTCTCTCTGTCTCTTTCTCACACACACACTCTCTCTCTTTCTCTCTCTCTCTCTTCCTCCTTCCCTCTCTCTCTCTCACCTGCTCTAAAGCATTGTTCATTGTATCTGGTAGGATTTTGTTTCCAGGGCATAGAAACTTGCCTTGTTTCTAATATGAATATCAGGTGTCAGCTATAGTCCAGTGGTCTTTATTCCAGGTTTGAACTCACATTGACCTCTACCTAATCCCTTACTGTTTAGTTACATGGTTTTGAACATTTTTGTTTCCATAGTTTTAACTTCCTGTGTCATTATTCCTTAGTTCCTATCTCTAAGATCATAGTGTTTTTTGAACCACATAGTCGTTAACTTCATATATATTTTTTCTCAATAGTTACGACAAAAACTGAAGTATGAGATGAGAAAAC
>NW_024084180.1:0-1950 GCF_003009895.1 Hyaena hyaena | reverse complement strand
TTATAGCCAATGAATTCTCATAATAGATGAGAATATGGTCTATTTTCATCAATATGTGTCCACTTGAAAAAACATGTAGTCTGCTGATTTGGTGTGGTGCGTACTAGAAATGTCAATTAGGTCAAGTAGGTTGATAGTATTTTTCAAGTCTGCTGTATCTTTACTGATTTTCTATATATTTTTTCTGTCAATTATTGAGAGAGGGATATTGAAATACCCAACTAGTATATTTATGTATCTTCCTTTCCTATTCTTCTAAATATATTTGGAAGTTCTATTATCAGATACATACATTTTTAGGTTATGTATTTTCTATTAGTTGACATTTCTATGGTGATGGAATAACCTCCTTTATCCTTGGTAATATCTTTGCTTTGAAATTGACTTTGTCTTATAGCAAGATAGCCACTCAAGATTTCTTTTTATTAGTGTTAGAAAAGCATAATTTTTTCTGTATTTCAACCTACTTATATCTTTCTATTGAGGATGATTCTTATAGATAGTATATAGTTGGCTTTTGCTTTTTAAGCCAGTATGACAACTCTATCTTTTAATGAGGGTGATTATACCATTTATATTTAATGTAATTATTTATATGATTACATTTAAAGTTACTGTTTACTCTTTTCTATGTATCCCATCTGTTTTTGGTTGCTTTTGCTTTTTATTCCTGCTCTTGGATTGATTTAGTACATTTTATTATTTTTGGGGGGGATAAATACTTACAACTCTTGTTTTGTTCTTTTAGTAGTTGTTCAATGGTTGGTAGTGTGGATCTTTCAGTTATCACAGTCTATCTTCAAATGATATGACGTGATTTCATGAAGAATATAAGAACCTTACAATAAATAGTGTACTTCCATTGTTCTCCTCCTGGCCTTTGTGCTATTGTTTTCATATATTTTACTTTTAGCACACCAAATTATTTTTTTGTTTAAATTACCAATTGTCTCTTTTATTGAAATATAGATCATGTAATATTAAATTATAGAGTGATTCAACAATTATATACATTATGAAATGCTCACCACAGTGTTTTACAGTATTATTGACTATATTAACTCTGCTGTACTTTTCATCTGGTGACTTATTTATTTTATAACTGGAAATTTTTACCTCTTAATCCTTTTCACTCATTTTGTCCATATCCCCAGTTTGTTCTCCATATTTATGAGTGTTTTCCCGTTTTGTTGTTGTTTGTTCATTTTTTTAAATAATTTTTTAAATTTTTATTTAAATTCAAGTTAGTTGACATACAGTGTAGTAGTGTTTAGAGGAGTAGAATTTAGCGATTCATCACTTACATATAACACCCAGTGCTCATCCCAACAAGTGCCCTCCTTAATGCCCATCACCCATTTCGCCCCTCCTCCCACCCATCTCTTCTCCAGCCACCCTCAGTTTGTTCTTTACATTTAAGAGTCTCTTATGATTTGCCTCCCTCTCTGTTTTTATCTTATTCTCTTTTTCCTTCCTTTCCCCTATGTTCATGTGTTTTGTTTCTTAAATTCCAGAAATGAGTGAAATCATATTTGTCTTTCTCTGGCTTATTTTGCTTAGCATAATACACTCTAGTTCCATCCACCTTGTGTTGCAAACAGCAAGATTTCATTCTTTTGGATCACTGAGTAATACTCCATTGTATATATATTACCACATATTCTTTATCCATTCATCAATTGATGGACATTTGGGCTCTTTCCATAATTTGGCCACTTTTGATAGTGCTGCTATAAATATTGGGGTGCACATGCCCCTTCAAATTAGCATTTTTGTATCCTTTGGTTAAATGCCTAGTAGTACAATTGCTGGGTTGTAGGGTAGTTCTATTTTTAGCTTTGTGAAGAACCTCCATACTGTTTTTCAGAGTGGCTACAGCAGTTTGCATTCCCACCGACAGCACAAAAGGGTTCCCCTTTCTCCACAGCCTTGCCAACATCTTTTGTTTCC
>NW_024084179.1:0-1954 GCF_003009895.1 Hyaena hyaena | reverse complement strand
TGTCCTCTTTGTAATTTGTGCTTGACGAAAAGCATCCGTGAATGTCTGAGTAGTTTTCCGTTGTGTGCATGATTCCTATTTGATTTATGCTCTCATCCCTTGATGGACTTTTGGGTGGTGTCTCTTGGCTCCCGTGGAGACTGCTGTCATGAACAGTAGGGGTTCAATTCCTGTCTCTTTCGGCCATGGGAATACTTGAAATTCTGCACTGTCAATCGCATAGAATCCTAAATCCCCTGGAATGTCTTTCGGCAGAACGTGTAGGCTTGACTTCATAAGAAGGATTGATGTTCTTTCATTCAAAGTGACCTATGTCTCATGCTCATGGAAGATGTTTGAAATGAGGGAAAGTGGAGAGGTGGTGTACTGGTACTTGCGGTATTATCTGTTCAAGTTTATCTTAAGCGAAACCTGTTGTCAAGCATGTCTACTAACATCGAAAGATCTGGACCCGCTCTTTCATGGGGAGATCGAATTTGATCTCTGTTCAAAAGGTAGCTAATGTGCACAAATCATGGACTAGGCACTTGGGGACTATTCGACCTGCTGTATTGATATAGAAATGCTTCTTACTGTCTATCGTCTTAGAACAATGACGGACTTAATGAATTCAAAAGTCTAGCCATTACGTCACGGAAAAATGGGCCTCAATGGGTTTTTGTTCGGGGCATGTCCTTTGAGGTCATGTTGCGGAAGCTTCTCTACAGGACCCATGACTGGCATGAAGGAAGTGACCTTTCTACGCTCTTCCCAGGGCTAAAAGAAGGCTACATCCCCGTGTCATTACGACCCCTTACCACACTGTCCTGTGTTTTGACTGCTGGGTGCTTGTTTCTCAGGTCATGTGCATTGTGGATCCATGACAGGAAAGACCTGAATCCCCCACGTGCAATTTCTGAAAGCTGCTACCCAAGCTTTGGCTTTGGCAATGGGAAAGGGACGCAACTGCCGGTTTGATGGGAAAGATGATTCAAAAGAGCGCACTAAGAAACGGGGATGACAACCACAGCCCCCTCAATGCACATGGACACATTTTCATTGATAGTATGTCTCTGATCTCCGCAAAGAACACATCAGACTTGTGCACCTACTCCCCTTTCCTTTCTGGTTTCCTGACCAGTTTCCTCGGACTTCAGAGTATCCGGCGAAACCTCACTGTTCCTGCCGCCCTCTCCCACTGTCCCCAACTGAGTGCTGCTCCCTACCTGCAGAGTTTTCCAGCTCCCTGTTGCTGGACTCTGCTGTGCTCTCCATGCACGAATCTGTAGGAACACAAGTATAGAGAATCTTCTTAGCGAGAAGGGCTTGCCAGGCACCCTGACTCAAGTTGAGGTTTCCGAGGGTCAGACAGCATCTTCCTGAACTCCATGTAGGTGTCCACAGGATCACTGGGCTCACCGTAGGTGCAGCCCTTCAGGAAGACATGGCTCACACTTGCAGACCTTCCCATGAGACAGAGAAGTTACAGAAATCACAGTGTACTACCTTTCTACCTGCCCACTAAATCTTGCCCCTCTAAGTGTCACATCCAGTAATTCCACCTGTTATTGGACACTTGAAATGTGGCTGGTGTGAAGGAGCAATCATAGGTTTTCTTTTATTGTATTATTTTTGTGTAAGACACTGAGTTGAGAAGCGATTGGATAAAATTGATTTGAGACATATGCCACCCTCAATCGCACAGCATGAAAATCCAAAGATGAAGAAGACATGAGCGCTGCTCCCCTGCATATTGCTCTGACATTAGTTGAGGGCCAGATCTGACTTTTGGCGTGGAAGGAAGAAATTCCTGGGCTCCTACCAGGCACCATGGGAGGCCTTCAGGCACTAAAAGAGGAAGGTCAATGGCCTCTTCCTAGAATAAGTGATCACAGATTCAATGACACACGTATCAAAATCACAATGTCATTCCCTAGAAATCCAATATCCTCAAAAACATACGGAAGCACAAATT
>NW_024084178.1:0-1954 GCF_003009895.1 Hyaena hyaena | reverse complement strand
TATAGTCTTGGGGTGTCTAGATGGCTCAGTCACTTAAGCATCCAACTTCAGCTCAGGTCATCATCTCACAGTTCAGGAGTTCGAGCCCCACATCAGGCTCTGTGCTGGCAGCTCAGAACCTGGAGCCTGCTTCAGATTCTGTGTCTCCATGTTTCCCTGCCCCTCCCCAGCTCACTCGCTCTCTCTCTCTCTCTCTCTCTCTCTCTCAAAAATAAATAAATATTTTTAAAAATATTTTTAAAAATTCTTATAGTCTTCTGTTGTCCCAGCATTGCAAGTTTGGACTACCTCATAATGACCTTCACTCCCTTACTGTCATCTAGTAAGATTTCCTCCATTTTTCCTGGTTGACATGTAGGAATTACTTTTGGTATTATGATTTACTATTTCTAGACTTGCAATGGATTCTAAGACTTCCAGTATGACCTCAGATCCTTAAGTATTCAAAGGAAGATAACAAAGATCATGAGATATCAAGAGCTTCAAGAAGATGGAATTGAAGCAACATTTAGGGACTTCTCTCTCCTAACAGTATTGTTTTCAAATGCCCTCCCCCCTTTTCCCTCACAACGTCCTCTGATATGAGATATATAAAGGGATGATCAAAATTGTCAGAAGAGTATGAAATATTTCACTAAAGGAAAGATCATTTGGGCCTTATTTTATATCTTTTAGAAAAATTTTACATTTTAAAGTGATGTGTAGCTCATTAAGTTTAAGAAGATAATGGCATTTCTGAGCTTACTGTAAGCAGTATTGATTTTTTTCTTTATAAAATGTCCCCAAAGGCAGCAATGAAATTGAACTAATAACGGAAGATAGAGAAATGATAAATTAGAGGAAGTGTAATATTAATTATGTACATGCAGGTGTGTTTCTGATTACCCACTAGTGGGTTGCATTATGCCTTTCTCCACTTTCATCCTCCACAAATGAAATCTCACTACTTTGTATGTTCATTTTCTGTTATAACACCTTTGTATATTTCCTTCCTTGCCATTTCTTCTCTAATAAATCAAATATTTGGAGATACAGCTAATAAAAGTGGGCTGGGAAAGAAGTTTCTAGCCTAAAATACATATATTAGGAAATAAAATGAAGGCTGGAAATAAGTTGTATAAATATCCATCTCCAGAATTTAGAAAACAGAAAAGAAAAATTAAGGAGAATAATGAAAGAATAAACACTAATGCAAAATTTCATTTTAAAAGCCATAATACAGAACATTACCGAGTCATAAAAATAATGAGATCTTGCCATTAGCAACAACATAAATGGACCCAGAGAGTATAATGCTAAGTGAAATAAGTCAATCGGAGAAAGACAAATACACGATTTCACTCATTTGTGGAATTTAAGAAAGAAAACAAATGAACAAAGTAAAAGAAATACACAGTAAAACAGACTCTTAAATATAAAGAACAGGGGTGCCTGGGTGGCTTAGTCAGCTAAGCATCCGACTTTTCAGCTCAGGTCATGATCTGATGGTTGGTGGGTTCAAACCCCACATCAGGCTCTGTGCTGACAGCTAGCTCAGAGCCTGGAGCCTGCTTCTGATTCTGTGTCTCTCTCTCTGACCCTCCCCTGCTCACACTGCCTCTCCCTCTCTCTCTCAGAAATAAATGAAACATAAGAAAATAAAAAATAAATAAAATAAATAAATTTAGAGAACAAACTTGTGGTTATCAGAGAGGAGGGGCATGGGGGCAAGGCTGGAACAGGTGATGGGGATCAAGAGCATACTTATCATGATGACAACTGAGTAACGCATAGAATTATCGGATCATCATATTACACACTGAAAGTTATATTAACACCATACGTTTATTATGCTTAAATAAATGTATACATAAATAAATAGGGGCACCTAGGTGGCTCAGTCAGTTAAGTGTCCAACTTTGGCTCAAGTCATGACCTCATGGTTCATGAGTTCGAGCCCCACATCCAGCTCTGT
>NW_024084177.1:0-1954 GCF_003009895.1 Hyaena hyaena | reverse complement strand
CCACATCTTCTTGATCCATTCATCAGTTGATGGACACTTAGACTCTTTCCATGATTTGGCTATTGTGGAGAGTGCTGCTATGAACATTGGGGTACATGTGCCCCTATGAATCAGCATTTCTGTATCCCTTGGGTAAATTCCTAGCAGTGCTATTGCTGGGTCCTAGGGGAGTTCTATCGTTAATTTTTTGAGGAGGCTTCACAGTTTTCCAGAGTAGCTGCACCAGTTTACATTCCCACCAACAGTGTAGGAGGGTGCCTGTTTCTCCACATCCTCGCCAGCATCTAGAGTCTCCTGATGTGTTCATATTAGCCACTCTGACCGGCATATCTCAGTATGGCTTTGATTTGTATTTCCCTGATGAGGAGGGATGCTGAGCATCGTTTCATGTATCTGTTGGCCATCTGGATGTCCTCTTTGAAGAAGTGTCTGTTCATGTCTTCTGCTGGTGTTATCACTGAATTATTTGTTTTTCGGGTGTCGAGTTTGGTGAGTTCCTTATAGATTTTGGATACTAGCCCTTTATCTGATATGTCATTTGCAACTATCTTTTCCCATTCCATCGGCTGCCTTTGAGTTTTATTGATTGTTTCCCTTGCCGTGCAGAAAAGTTTTATCTTGTTGAGATCCCAATAATTCACTTTTGCTCTTGATTCCCTTGCTTTGGAGATGTGTCAAGTAAGAAACTGCTACGGTTGAGGTCAAGCAGGTTGTTTCCTGCTTTCTCCTCTAGGGTTTTTTTAAAAAATATTTTTATTTATTTCTAGGAGAGAGAGACAGACAGCGTGAGCAGGGGAGGGTCAGAGAGAGAGGGAGACACAGACTCTGAAACAGGCTCCAGGCTCTGAGCTGGCAGTCAGCACAGAGCCCGACGCGAGGCTCGAACCCAGGAACCCCAAGATCATGACCTAAGCGAAAGTCGGATGCTTAACCGACTAAGCCACCCAGGCGCCCCATCTCCTCTAAGGTTTTGATGGTTTCCTGTCTCACGTTCAGGTCCTTTATCCATTTTGAGTTTATTTTTATGTATGGTGTGAGAAAGTGATCTAGTTTCATTCTTCTGCATGTTGCTGTCCAGTTCTCCCAGCACCATCTGTTAAAAAGGCCATCTATTTCACATTGGATACTCTTTCCTGCTTAGTCAAAAATTAGTTGGTCATACATTGGTGGGTCCAATTCTGAGTTCTCTATTCTATTCCATTGTCTATGTGTTTCTTTTTGTGCCAATATCATACTGTCTTGATGATGACAGCTTTGTAGTAGAGGCTAAAGTCTGGGATGGTGATGCCTCCCGTTTTGGTTTTCTTCTTCAATATTACTTTGGCTATTCGGGGTCTTTATGGTTCCATAGAAATTTTAGGATACTTTCTTCTAGTCTTGAGAGGTAGGCTGTTGCAATTTTGATTGGGATTGCATTGAATGTGTAGATTGTTTTGAGTAGTAATGACCTTTAAACAATATTTATTCTTACGATCCATGAGCATGGAATGTTTTTCCATTTCTTTGTGTCTTCTTCAATTTCCTTCTTAAGTTTTCTATAGTTTTCATTATACAGATCTCTTATATCTTTGATTAGGTTTATTCCTAGGCATTTTGTGGATTTTTGTGCAATTGTGAATGGGATCAGTTTCTTGATTTCCCTTTCTGTTGCTTCATTGTTGGTGTATAAAAATGCAACCAATTTCTATATGTTGATTTTGTATCCTGCAACTTTGCTGAATTCATGAATCAGTTCTAGTAGGCTTCTGGTGGAGTCTGTCGGGTTTTCTATGTAGAGTATCACGTCTTCTGTGAAAAGTGAACGTTTGACTTCTTCTTTGCCAATTCTGATGCCTTTGATTCCTTTGTTGTCTGATGGCTGATGCTAGGACTTCCAGCACTATGTTAAATAACAGAGGTGAGAGTGGACATCCCTGTCGTGTTCCTGATCTCAGGGGGAAAGCTCTCAGTTTTT
>NW_024084176.1:0-1956 GCF_003009895.1 Hyaena hyaena | reverse complement strand
TTTGTCCATTTCTTCTAAGTTGTCCAATTTGTTGGCATATAATGTTTCATAGTATTCCCTGATAATTGCTTGTATTTCTGAGGGGTTGGTTGTAACTAGTCCATTTTCATTCATGATTTTGTCTATTTGCATGCTCTCTCTTTTCTTTTTGAGAAGCCTGGCTAGAGGTTAGTTAATTTTGTTTATTTTTTCAAAAAACCAAGTCTTGGTTTCATTGATCTGTTCCACTGTTTCTTTGTTTTTTATTGTTTATTTCTGCCCTGATTTTTATTATTTCTCTTCTTCTACTGGGTTTGTGGTGCTCTTGGTGCTCTCCCTCTAGTTCCTTTAGGTGCACTGTTAGATTTTACACTTGTGCTTTTTCTGATTTCTTAATATAGGCCTGGAGTGCAATGTACTTTCCTCTTAGGACTGCCTTCGCCTTATCTCATAGTGTTTGGTTTGTTGTATTTTCTTTTTTATTTGTTTCCATATATTTTTAAATTTTTTCTCTAATTGCCTGATTGGCCCATTCGTTCTTTAGTAGGGTGTTCTTTAACCTCGATATTTTTGGAGGTTTTCCAGACTTCTTCCTGTGATTGAATTCAAGTTTCATAGCATTGTGATCTGAAAGTGTGCATGGTATGATCTCAATTCGGTTATATTTATGGAGGGCTGCTTTATGTCCCAGTATCTGATCTACCTTGGAGAATGTGCCATGCGCACTTGAGGAGAACGTGAATTCCCTGGCCTCAGGATGTAGAGTTCTAAATATATCTGTCAGATCCATCTGGGCCAATGTGTCATTCAAATCCGTTGTTTCTTTATTGATTTTCTGTCTAGTTGCTCTATCCATTGCTGTACGTGGAGTATTAAAGTCCCTGCTATCAGCACATTCTCATCTATAGGATTGTTTCTGTTTGTGATTGTTTTATATATTTAGGTGCTCCCACATTTAGTGCATAGACATTTATAATTGTTAGTTCATCCTGATGGATAGACCTGTAATTATTATATAATGCCCTTTTTCATCTCTTGTTACTGCCTTTAATATAAAGTCCAGTTTGTCTGATATTAGTATAGCTACTCTAGCTTTCTTTTGATTTCCAGTAGCATGATATGTAGTTTTGCATCCCCTTCCTTTTAATCTGAAGGTGTCCTCCAATCTAAAATGAGTTTCTTGTAGACAGCAAATAGATGGATTTTGTTTTTTTATCCATTCTGCTACCCTATGTCTTTTGATTATAGCATTCAGCACATTCGCATTCAGTGTTATTATTGAAATATACGGGTTTAGAGTCATTGTGTTCTTTGTAGGATTCATGCTTGTGGTGCTCTCTAGCGTCTTGTTTTCCTTGCAACATTTCCCTCAGAAAATCTCCCTCAGGGTTTCTTGTAGAGCTAGTTAAGTGCTGACAAATTCTTTCAATGTTTGTTTATTTGGAAAGATTTTTATCTCTCCTACTATTCTGAAAGACAGCTTTGCTGGGTAGAGAATTCTTGGCTGCATATTCTGTTCATCACATTGAAGATTTCAAGCCATTCCTTTCTGGCCTGCTAAGTTTCAGTAGAAATTGGAATCAATGCTCTCAGGTCATGATCCCAGGGACCTGTGATCTCGTATTTTTAGGGTTAGTGCTGAGCATGGAGTCTACTTACGATCCTCTCTCTCTCTCTCTCTCTCTCTCCCCCCAACCCCACTTGTACTCTCTCTCTCCCAAGGAAATAAACATATATATATATATATATACAGCTTTAGTTTCCCCCTCTTTAGGGTAACATCATCATTTCTGTAGATTAATGGCAATTCTAAACATTGAGTGGCATTGGTATTTCCAACACTTAAACTGCAATTGCAACTCATTATCGTAGGAGTAATACTCGCAGGTGGAGGTTAAGATCTGAATGTTGAAAATCCCTCCTGTGTGTTCTAAAGGGGTCATTAGGCAATAGCATTTGGGAAACCATTTTCTAGAA
>NW_024084175.1:0-1959 GCF_003009895.1 Hyaena hyaena | reverse complement strand
TGGGTTCGAGCCCCGCATCGGGCTCTGTGCTGACTGCCAGCTCAGAGCCTGGAGCCTGTTTCAGTCTGTGACTCCCTCTCTCTCTGACCCTCCCCTGCTCACGCTGTCTCTCTCTCTCTCTCCTAGAAATAAATAAATAAACAAATAAATAAATAAATAAATAAATAAAACATTAAAAAATTTAAAGAAATTAAAAAATAAAAGGTAGAGTCTAAATTCCCTCCCCTTGAATGTGAGCTGGATTTAGCGATTAAGTCACTGCTAAATGTTGCTCTGTGCCTTGTGTGGCTAGGTCATAGAAGGGACCCTTCTGTCATTTCTTTTTTTTTTTAAATTTTTTAATGTTTTATTTATTCCTGAGAGAAAGAGAGACAGCATGAGCAGGGAGGGACAGAGAGAGAGGGAGACACAGAATCTGAAGCAGCCTCCAGGCTCTGAGCTGGCTGTCAACACAGAGTCCGACGTGGGGCTCAAACCCATGAACCATGAGATCATGACCTGAGCCAAAGTCGGATGCGTAACCGACTGAGCCACCCAGGCGCCCCTCCTCCTGTCATTTCTGCCTCTATTTCTCAGATCACTCACTCTGGAGGTAGCCAGCCATCATGCTGTGAGGACATTCAGTCAAGTGGCATGTGGACAGGCTCATATGGTGAGTATCTGAGGGCTCCCTCCAACCCCCTTGGCAGCCATGTTAAGTGAGTGAGCCCCCTGGGAAGTGGACCCTTCCAACTCAGTCAAGCCTTCTGATGATGCAGCCCTGGGTGGTATCTTGAGAATCTCACAAAAGACCCAGGGCCAGAGCTGCCCAAGCTATTCCCGAAATTTTGACTCAAGATTTTTGAGGAATAGGGCACCTGGGTGGCTCAGTTGGTTGAGTGTCTGACTTGGCTCAGGTCATGGTCTCACAATTCATGAGTTCAAGCCCCATGTCAGTCTCTGTGCTGACAGCTACCTCAGAGCCTGGAGCCTGCTTCGGATTCTGTGTCTCTCTCTCTGCCCCTTCCCCGCTTGTACTCTCTCTTTCTCTCCCCCCCACTCCATAAACATTTAAGAAAATCTTTTTTGAGGAATAAATGCTTATTGTTGTTTTAAATTTTTTTTAATGTTTATTTATTTTTGAGAGAGAGACACAGAGTGCAAGTGGAGGAGGGGCAGAGAGAGAGGGAGACGCAGAATCCAAAGAAGCTCCGGGCTCTGAGCTGTCAGCACAGAACCCGACATGGGACTTGAACCCACAAACTGTGAGATCATGACCTGATCCGAACTCGGATGCTTAATCAACTGAGCCACCCAGGCACCCCTGTCTATTGTTGTTTTAAGCCCCTACTTTGGTGTGATCTGTTGCACAGCAGATAATAACACTGTCTAACCACACAGTGGGGTCGATCCACACAGACGTGAGGCCCTCTAAGCTGGCATATTAACGAACGATGCCCTCGTAATGGTTGGGGACTCTGGCCCCAGGCTCCAAGTCTTTCTCTAGACCATAATACTTGCCATGACAACAACATATAAATTTTCTTGAGTATCACATTCCTTGAGTATAACCCCCCCATCATTTAAAGACCACCCCCGCCCTGGGCTTGCCTAACCTTCCTTGTCTCACCCGTTACTGTGTGTCTTTTCTGTATCATTGCCTCCTTTCGTGATCTTTTTAAAAATGGCTAATTTCTCTGACAGGTTTCACTGGGATCAGAGTGAGAACTTTCATTCACTAGTAACTGGTAGCTTGCAGCCCCCTCTCTTTCTATCCCTCAGGTTTCCTGTAGGAGCTGGGCTCTGAGACCATTTGCCCAATGGTAAAATGAAGACAGAGATATCCTAGGGGCCCAGGTATCACGTGTACCACCTGACCCTGGGCACTCCTCCCCTCCCAGGCTACAGCCGGGGGTGTATACTGATCCAAGGAGAGATGGCTCGTTCCAGGCTGGCCTGGTAAAGCCTCTGGGCTCTGGC
>NW_024084174.1:0-1961 GCF_003009895.1 Hyaena hyaena | reverse complement strand
TTGTATTTCTGAGGGGTTGGTTGTAATAAGTCCATTTTCATTCATGATTTTGTCTATTTGGGTGCTCTCTCTTTTCTTTTTGAGAAGCCTGGCTAGAGGTTTGTCAATTTTGTTTATTTTTTCAAAAAACCAACCCTCGGTTTCATTGATTTGTTCAACTGTTTGTTTGGTTTCTATGTTGTTTATTTCTGCTCTAATTTTTACTATTTCTCTTCTTCTACTTGGTTTGGGGTGCTCTTGTCGGTCTGCATCTAGTTCCTTTAGGTGAGCTCTTAGATTTTGGACTTGCACTTTATCTAATCCTTTGAAATAGTCCTGGAATGCAATGTATTTTCCTCTGAACTGCTCTTGCTGCATCCCATAGAGTTTGGATTGTTGTATTTTCATTTTCATTTGTTTCCATATATTTTTAATTTCTTCTCTAATTTCCTGATTGGCCCATTCATTCTTTAGTAGGGTGTTCTTTAATCTCCATGTTTTTGGAGGTTTTCCAGACTTCCTCCTTTGATTGATTTCAAGTTTCAAAGCATTGTGATCTGAAAGTGTGCATGGTATGATCTCAATTTTTTTATATTTATTGAGGGCTGCTTTATTTCCCAGTATGTGATCTATCTTGGAGAATGTGCCTTGAGCACTTGAGAAGAAAGTGAATTCCATGGCCTCAGGATGTAGACTTCTAAATATATCTGTCAAATCCATCTGGTCCAATGTGTCTTTCAAGTCCATTGTTTCTTTAGTGATTTTCTGTCTGGTTGATCTATCCATTGCTGTAAGCGGAGTATTAAAGTCCCCTGCTATTAGCACATTCTTATCTATAAGATTGTTTCTTTTTGTGATTGTTTTAAATATTTATGTGCTCCTATATTCGGTGAGTAGACATTTATAATTGTTAGCTCTTCCTGATGGATAGACCCTGTAATTATTATATAATGCCCTTCTTCATCCCTTGTTATTGTCTTTAATTTAAAGTCCAGTTTGTCTCATATAAGTATAGCTACTCTAGCTTTCTTTTGACCTCCAGTAGCATGATATATTATTTCTCCATCCTCTTACTTTTTTTTCTAATTTTTTTTTTTTTTATTTCTAGGAGAGAGAGAGAGACAGCGTGAGCAGGGGAGGGTCAGAGAGAGAGGGAGTCATAGACTCTGAAACAGGCTCCAGGCTCTGAATTGGCAGTCAACACAGAGCCCGACGCGGGGCTCGAACCCACGAACCGTGAGATCATAACCTAAGCGAAAGTTGGACACTTAACTGACTAAGCCACCTAGGCACCCCATCCATCCCCTTACTTTTAATCTGAAGGTGTCTTCCAGTCTAAAATAAGTTTCTTGTAGACAGGCAATAGATAGATTTTGTCTTTTTTATCCATTCTGCTATCCTATGTGTTTTGATTGGAGCATTCAGCCCTTTTACATTCAGTGTTATTATTGAAAAATATGGGTTTAGAGTCATTGTGTTATTTGTGGGATTCATGCTTGTGGTGGTGTCTCTAGCATCTTGCATTCTTTGCAACATTTCCCTCAGAGAGTCCCCTTCAGGATTTCTTGTAGGGCTGATTTAGTGGTGACGAATTCTTTCAATGTTTGTTTATTTGGAAAATTTTTTTCTCTCCTTCTATTCTGAATGACAGGCTTGCTGGATAGAGGATTCTTGCCTGCATTCTGTTCATCACATTGAAGATCTCCTGCCATTCCTTTCTGGACTGCCAAGTTTCAGTAGATAGTTCTGTCACCACTCTGATAGGTTTCCCTTTGTATTTTAGGGCCCTTTTCTCCCTAGCTGCTTTCAAAATTCTCTCTTTGTCCTTATATCTTGCCATTTTCACTATGATATGTCGTGCAGAAGATCGATTCAAGTTACATCTGAGGAGAGTTCTCTGTGCCTCTTGAATTTCAACATCTACTTCCCTCCCCAGGTTGGGGAAGTTCTCTGCTATAATTTGTTCCAGGACTCCTTCAGCA
>NW_024084173.1:0-1961 GCF_003009895.1 Hyaena hyaena | reverse complement strand
TTTTCCCCATTGAGGATGATGTTAGCTGAGGGCTTCTCATAGATGGCTCTTATGATGTTTAAGTAGGTTCCTTCTATCCCAACTTTCTCTAGAGTCTTTATTAAGAAGGGATGCTGTATTCTGTCAAATGCTTTCTCTCCATCTATCGACAGGTTCATACGGTTTTTATCTTTTCTTTGGTTGATGTGATGTATCACATTGATTGATTTGCAAATGTTGAACCAGCCCTGTAACCCAGGAATGATTCACACTTGATCTTGGTGGATGATTCTTTTTATGTGCTGCTGGATTCGATTTGCAAATATCTTGTTGAGGATTTTTGCATCCGTATTCATCAAGGATATTAGCCTGTAGTTCTCTTTTTTTGCTGGATCTCTGTCTGGGTCGGGAATCCCAATGATGCTGGCTTCATAAAATGAGTCCAGGAGTTTTCCTTCGATTTCTATTTTTTGGAATAGCTTGAGAGGAATGGGTATTAATTCTGTTTTAACCGTCTGGTAGAATTCCCCAGGGAAGCCATCAGGTCCAGGGCTCTTATTTGTTGGGAGATTTTTGATCACTGATTCGATTTCTTCACTCGTTATGGGTCTGTTCAGATTTCCTATCTCTTCCCATGTGAATTTTGGTAGTGAGTGTGTGTTTAGGAATTTGTCCATTTCTTCTAAGTTGTCCAATTGGTTGGCATATAATTTTTCATAGTATTCCCAGATAATTGCTTGTGTTTCTGAGGCGTTGGTTTTAATAAGTCCAGTTTTCATTCAGAATTTTGTATATTTGGGTGCTCTCTCTTTTCTTTTTAAGAAGCCTGATTAGAGGTTTGTCAATTTTGTATATTTTTTCAAAAAACCGACTCTTGGTTTCATTGATCTGTTCAATTGTTTCTTTGGTCTCTATGTTGTTTATTTCTGCTCTGATTTTTACCATTTCTCTTCTTCTACTGGGTTTAGGGCATTCTTGTTGCTCTGCCTCTAGTTCCTTTAGGTGAGCTGGTAGGTTTTGTTCTTGTGCTTTTTCTTGAAATAGGCCTGGAGTGCAATGTTCTTTCCTCTTAGGACTGACTTTGCCGCATCCCATAGATTTTGGATTGTTGTGGTTTCTTTTTCATTTGTTTCCATATATTTTTTAATTTCATCTCTAATTGTCTGATTGGCCCATTCATTCTTTAGTAGGATGTTCTTTAACCGCCATGGTTTGGAGGTTTTCCAGACTTCTTCCTGTGATTGATTTCAAGTTTCAAAGCATTATGATCTGAGAGTGTGCTTGGTATGATCTTGGTTCTTTTATATTTATTGACGGCTGCTGTATGTCCTATTATGTGATCTATCTTGGAGAATGTGCCATGCGCACTTGAGAAGAAAGTGAATTCCCTGGCTTCAGGATGTAGAGTTCTAAATATATCTGTCAGATCCATCTTGTCCAATGTGTCATTCAAGTCCATTATTTCTTTAGTGATTTTCTGTCTGGTTGACCTATCCATTGCTGTAAGCGGAGTATTAAAGTCCCCTGCTATTAGCACATTCTTATCTATAAGCTTGTTTCTCTTTGTCATTAATTGCTTTAAATATTTAGGTGCTCCCATATTCGGTGCATAGAAATTTATGATTGTTAGTTCTTCATTATGGATAGACCTTGTAATTATTATGTAGTGCCCTTCTTCATCTCTTGTTATTGTCTTTAATTTAAAGTCCAGTTTGTCTGATATAAGTATCGCTACTCCGGCTTTCTTTTGATTTCCAGTAACATGATATATATTTCTCCATCCCCTTACTTTTAATCTGAGGGTATCTTCTAGTCTAAGATGAGATTTTGTAGACAACATATAGATGGATTATGTTTTTTTTATCCATTCTGCTACCCTATGTCTTTTGATTGGAGCATTCAGCCCATTTACATTCAGTGTTATTATTGAAATATGTGGGTTTAGAGTCTTTGTGTCCTTTGTAGGGTTCATGTTTGTGGTG
>NW_024084172.1:0-1962 GCF_003009895.1 Hyaena hyaena | reverse complement strand
CCCGTGCAAACCCGAACCTCATTTACCACGTGGTTAGAGTGACAAAGCAGAAAGGACAGAATTTGTGGTTCATTTGCTCTGTCAACAGATCTGGGTCCCTATGTAAAGTCTGCAAAATTAAAAGCACAATTAAAGTAGATGTTTAAAGAGTAATGGTGCATACCATATCTCTGAGATGTGACATAAAACCAAGGCCCTTGGGAAAGTTGAGTTGTTAAGTAAGGAGTATTGATTTAAATTGCGTAACAATAACAAGAGTATGCATTACTTTTGTCTCAAACATTGTTTTTAAATAAAAAGTCACAACGACCTGCCATTAAATACATTCATTCCAAAAATGTAAATGTTAAGTATAAGCAATATCTAGACCATAACCATGAATGAAATATGTCTTTCAGAAAGCAAACATTTCCAAAAATGTCATGACATATTTTTTAAAAGCTGTGATTTTGCTTATAATTTAATAAATGTCTTTGCTACTTCTGAGACTCCTATAAAGAATTATCAATGACTCTAAGACTTTTTCTCAAAATTAAACGTGCCATAACAAAGCAAATACTACATTTTTATTGAGGAAGTACTTAATCCACATGCCATAATTAGAAAAGAAGGAGAAGCAAAAAAATAATTTCTCATTCCACATTTGGTCATTTTTGTTTTACTCATTAATTCTACAAATATCTATTGAGTGCTTCCTATATGACAGGCAGTGTTTTAGGTACTGTAGACTGGGCAGCAAAGACAATATACAAAATTTCTAGTCCTCCTGGGATTTACAGCAACCTTTGAAATTTTGCTGTATAATCTTCAAAAATTTATATATATATAAAACACACATACATACACAGACAAAAGCAAAGTATTATTCTAAAGATATTTATAACTTGCTTCCTAACGTTAGATAACACTGTAATCTTTTAAAATAATTTTTTTTGTTGTGGCAAAGATACAACATGAGATCTGCCCTCAGAAGAGATTTTTAAGTGCACAACACAGTACTAACTGTGGTACTCTATCGTGCCACGGGCCTCCAGAGTTTATTCATCTTGCATCACGAAAGTTTTATATACATTGATTAGCAACTTCTCTCCCTACCGCTACATATACATCAATACCCTTATTTTCAATGACTTCATTATATATCATTGTATGGGCTTTTTGAAATTATTTAACAATTCCTTTTTGTTGGATAGTTAGGCTGTTTCCTTCTTTTTCACTGTAAATAGTGTTTTGGTAGTAGGTAAGCGTGGCTGTCACAGCATATGTTATAATCATATACACATAGTTACACACATCCAATTCTATATCATTATAAATTCCTAGAAGGGGACATTTTGTTCCATAGGTATTAACAATTTTAAGGGTTGCACGACTTTTGTCTATGATTGATTTTTTTTCTAAAATAGAAAAAAAGAAAGCCAAGTATAGCAGATGTGCTTCCTTCAAGGTGTGAGAACAAGGATACAGACGTCTAGAGTAGCATTTATCCTCTGAGGTTGCCATGATGATGCCAATGTTCGAGAATATGAGCACAACGATCAAAAGGGCAGATCAGGAATGAAAACCAGTGGTTGTGAGATCCTATTTCACAAGAATAATCAGGCTTTAAAACAAAAGACTAAAATTAATTGAGATGTCTTGAATACTTTAATGTATACATCAGACAAAACTTCATTACACTTCCTTTCATTCCAATCATGTCCTTGAATTCTTCTCTGCAGTAATATGAGGGAAGCATCCCAGATTTTAAAGTCAGCTTTTCCTATAATCATTCCTGTAATATCTATAAACCATCTGATTAATAACAAGTATTTATACAACGTAAATTGAATTCAACTTGAATTGAATTCAAATTCAATTAGAAGCACAAAGAAACTACCATGACAGGAGCCTTTGAAGGTCAGAGCACCTGATTTTCTGAATATCTGTAGAAAGTTTAGAATACAACTTGGTTGCTCTAAC
>NW_024084171.1:0-1963 GCF_003009895.1 Hyaena hyaena | reverse complement strand
TTTTGTGGTTCCATACAAATTTTTGGATAGTTTGTTCTAGTTTTGAGAAGTATGCTGGTGCAATTTTGATTGGAATTGCATTGAATGTGTAGAGTGCTTTAAAAAAATTATCTGTTTTGAGAGCGTGAGAAAGAGAGAGAAAGAGCATGAGTGGCAGAAAGAAGGAGAGAGAGAACCCTAAGCAGGCTCCACACTGTCAGCCCAGAGCCTGACCTAAGTCTCAGTCCCACAAATGGTGAGATCACACCAGATCTGAAATCAAGTGTCCGACGCTTAACCAACTGAGCCACCCAGGTGCCTCTGCATTCACTTTTGTGAATGGAAGTGTGGCAGCCATGCAAGTGTGATGCTCAGATCTTTAAGCAAAACCTACACCGTGAGGAGTATAGTTAGTTGATGGCTTTTGGATTCCTCCACCTTACCGCAGTCACAGAGTCCACATCCTGTCTGAGACGCCCCAGCCAATGACTGAATACGGTGATGAACCAGAACCTGGTTATTTCTGCCTCACTGAGAATTCCCTGAATGTGCAATATTACTGTGGGGCTGCTCAACACCCTTTCTAAGACTTGCTCAGAGGCTGCACTGCAGTCTGAAGCTCTCACTACTCGACCCTCTGTTTTCTCTTTCTTTCTTCTGTCAAAAGCCTCAGGCCTGCATCATGATCTGAGTTTTCCCTGTTTACTCTTGCTCCCTCTCCTTTGGACCTTTGATAAATGCCTCTCTGATAAACCCCTTACATTTCTAATCCTACCTTGGATGGAGCACCTGGGTGGCTCAGTTGGTTGAGCATCTGACTTCATCTCAGGTCATGATCTCACAGCTCCTGAGTTCGAGCCCCATGTCAAGCTCTGTGCTGACAGCTCAGAGCCTGTAGTCTGCTTCAGATTGTGTCTCCCTCTCTCTCTGCCCTTCCCCCACTCACATTCTGTTTCTCTCTCTCTCTCTCAAAAATTTCAGATAGTTTATAAAATATATTTATTTTCTGCAACTGGATCACTTATCTTCCAGCTGGAAAGGAAAAAAAAATCCATCTTCTGTGACATGTGGGGGCAAAGGAAGCCCCTCAAAGAAGGTTGCCCCATTCCACAAAACTTGCTAAAATATCACCTTGAGAAAATATCCCAGAGACACCGAGCCTCCTTGCCAATGCAACAATTCAGGGATTCCAAGGGTATCAAGGGAACAAGTTATACTGACACCGACAGAAGAATAGTGAAATACGGAGGGCAATTAAACATTTAAAGATGAAGTATGACATTCAGAGGTCATCTTTGGTGGTGTACAAAGAGCACCATCTCCTGCAATGGGAGAACAAACACAGCTCAGGGTCAAGCACCCACGAATAGAGTTGTAGAACTCCAGATAATACTGATTGCCTAGGAAAGATAGATCTCTCATATTAAGGCTACAGCCCAGGTTAGAAAACTCTGAGACCCTGAAAGATAGAATAGGCAGATGCTCTCATGGATTGTGGTTGCAAAGACCACCCCAAACCCTCAGATCCTACAGAAACCATCTACAGTTACAGCCCTTTATTTTACATCTTCAATCTCACATTTTCTCTTCAGCCCTTGAATCAAGATTCCAAATTCAGTGCTAACACATAATTAGCCAGAATTTTTGTGTTAATAAGATCAAAACATGGAGAAAGAAAACCTACTTGGCTAGCAGGAGGGACAGGAGATTGTGGGTTGGAACCAGGCAGGCAAATCAGATGACTATTATATCATTTAAAAGAATGGTGGGGATGTGGTATAGGCAGATTTAAGCACACTGAGGAGTGATTAAAGCCTTAGGTTATAGAAAGCCCAATAAGAACACAAGCACCAGCACGGGAAGAACACCGTTCTGAAAGACTGCAACACTTGAATTTGGTCTTCAAAACATGATACTATTTCAATTGTCAACAAACAGAGAGAACAAAAAATTAAGTCTCGTTGGGGCTCCTGGGTGGCTCAGT
>NW_024084170.1:0-1966 GCF_003009895.1 Hyaena hyaena | reverse complement strand
AAGCGAAAGTCGGACGCTCAACCGACTAAGCCACCCAGGCGCCCCAAGAATTAATTTTTTAAAAACGCAAAATAAAAATATTTTTTTCTTTTTGTATGCAAGAAAAAGAAAAGAAAGGAGAAAAGAGAAAGAAATTGAATAGATGAACCAGCATACAGAATGAAAGCCAGAAGAAGTTACATCCTGTTTCCCCTATGAAGCACTCGATAGTCCGTACTCTAAGCAGGCAGAGAGATTCGTGGTCATCCTCTGGGGCATGTGCTTAGAGGGCAAAGTTGGGCAGGGTTTCACGTAATGGCTCCATTCTCCACGAGGTAGCTCTGCTCAGCTTACTTGGGTGGGTTGTCATGGCACGCGAGCGCGTGTATGCACATGCGTGGAGAGGTGAACTTGGAATCACCCAGCTTCCTAGTTTCTGGCACAGGAACTCTGTGTTGTCACCCACCCACATTTAAGCACCCCTCCTTTGTCTCAGGCTTCTGTCCACACCCTGCTTCTACATTGTCCGTGTCCAGGCTGTCAGCCTGCCAGGCAGCACCTCCCTCGAATTTCATCTCAGATGGGGCTGTGTTTCCCAACCCCTCACTTCTGAGAAATCTGCAGCGTAGACCTGCTCCAACCATCTGGGGAGGGGTCTCGCTGAACAATGGCCGGGTGCCAGCCTGCCCCAGGAAGTGTTCATGTGATCCTTGCAGCGGCTAAGGTTCTGAGATTATGGCAAATCACAACACATAACTGGCACCAGGTTTCACTGCACTCTGGCAACTTTGTTCTAATACCAGCAAACATGGCTGCTTTCTGGGGTCCACTATAATCTTTGCCTGTGGGGAGGCTGTATGGGCTCCACCAAATGCCCTCCACGCAGGGGAAACCACTTTTCCCCATGTGCCCCACAGACCCCTCGGACCTCACGTCTGCTCCTGGAGATTCACCCTTCCCACCAGAGCACCTCCAGGTATTGAGCTCTGGAATTTCCAACTGTGTGCTCCGCTATTTAGAGAGTCCTAATGGCATCGAAGCCCTCTCCTTTCTCCCTGTCGATGGTTTTGGGGAACATATTTCTTGTTAAGTCCTTTGTGGGTGTTTCCACTCGTTCTCCTTCTCTCCAGCTGCTTTCGAGGGAGTTTTTTCCTGTACTCTCCCAGTGCACCACACTCTCCCCCAGTTTCTCTGTCCTCTCTCCCCCAAAACAGCTCCCTACCCTCCGCAGCTTCTCTCTCCCCACGTCACCTCTCTGCACTGCATACCTGCCAAGTTCTGGGGCACAAATTATGTGCATTGTTGTGTTAATCCTCAAATCAGTTTCCTGGGTGTGCATAATGATTTGGTGCTGATCTAGCTGCATTTCAGGGACGAGAGATACAGAGAACCTCCATGCTGCTCTGCCATCCTGGCCCCACCCTGAGAAGTTTCTCTAAATCTTGTTTAGGATATTCCCAGTGGGTGAGGTTCATGCTATGTTTGACCTAGCCCTCAGCAACACGCATGTGAACCAGCTGATAAGAATCTGAGAAACCAGGTTGGTAAGTTGGAATAAATATGTTACATTCTTCAGCAAATGTATAGGGGTCCTCAGTCACTTTAGGAAATGCTTTAACTCTGGCTTGAAATTCAGCTTTAGTCTTCTGCACATAAAATACTTTGGGTCTGTTTATTTTGATGACTCTCCAATAGTTTATTTTTCCTTTTGATTCCTTTGCCTTAGGAGACATATCCAGAAAAATGTTGCTGTAACTGATGTCCGAGAAATTACTGACTGTTTTTACTTCTAGGAATTGTATGGATTTAGAGCTTTAATCCATTTTGAGTTTACTTTTGTGTATGGTGTTATAAAGTAGTCCAGCTTAATTCTTTTATATGTCTAGTTTTCCCAGCAGAATTTATTGAACAGACTGACTTTCGCTCTTCTATATCCTTGTCTCCTTTGTCATAGATTCATTGATCATCTACATGTGGGTTTATTTCT
>NW_024084169.1:0-1966 GCF_003009895.1 Hyaena hyaena | reverse complement strand
GAAAGTCCTGATGTATACAAAATCTGTAGCTCTTTAAAAAAAAAAAAAAAAAAAAAGAGGGGCACCTGGATGGCTTGGTCAATTGAGCATCCGACTCTTGGTTTCGGCTCAGGTCATGCTCCCAGGGTCGTGGGATCAGCCCTGCATCAGGCTTCCTCCTGAGCATGGAGCCTGCTTACAATTCATTCATTCTCTCTCTCTCATGCTCTCTCTCTCTCTCTTCCCCCCCACCCTCTGCTCTCCCTTACTCACACTCTCTCTGAAAGACAGAAGGACGGAAAGAAAGAAAAAAAAGAAAAAGAAGGACAGACTAAATGGAATGTGTAATCTTTGAATTCTGAAATTAAAAAAAAAAAACTATAAAGGACTTAATTGTGCCAGGACAAGTGTAAACCTGGACTACAGACCATATAGTACGTATCAGTATTTTATCAGTGTTAAATCTCTTGGGTATGATAACACTACTGCGGCAGGAGAGTATACTTGTTCCTAGGAGGTACAGGCTGAAGATTTTGAGGCAAAGTATCACAATGTTTAACAGTTTTTCTGTAACACACACACACACACACACACACACGACAGAGAAAAAGGCCAAAGCAAATGCTGAAAGACGCTAAATGATGAACGTAGGTGCTGTACTTTCAATTATTCTGTTGCTTTGAAGATTTTCAAAATAAAAAGTTAAAGGGAAAATTCAGTTTCTAAATGCTAACGTCATAATCCCTAGTAACCCAGAGCCACACCTCCCTGGGGACACGTCTTAAACACTTGTTGATAATCTTGGTGCCTGACAAAGGCTCAAAGTGGGATTCTGCTTCATCTTCCAAACTGAGGTTATGTCTTATCTCCTTCTAAGGTTACCAACGATATTATTTTTAGAGTCTATTTTATATTTTTCAAGTATGTGATTGAAAAGATGACAAAATTATACCTATAAGTTCAAAAGTGTGAAAGTGAACTCTCACTTCTTTGCCTGGGTAGCACCAAAGGCAACTACATTTATGAGTTTAACTCTACCTTGATTTGTCTAAAGTCTTCTGTTCCTCAGTCTTCTGTTCTACATCCTTCTCAGCTCTGTTTGAAACTCCTACATTCTGTTTGCTCCAGATACTTGGTTTCTGCAGATTTGTTTAAAAAGACAAAACAGAAATACCAAATGACTGCCAAAACATCTCTTCTTATACACATCAGAAGAAAAACAGATCTTATGAACCAATGGGGAAAACTAGATCTTCTGACAGCCAACCTATGTCATGCAAATAGATTGTACAAGGAAAAGCTGGAGCCAGAAAAAAAAAAAAAAAGCCCTAAATTATTTAAAGAATTCCTTTACACAACTGCACAGATATTATTTTTTACCTCCTGAATGACTACAACTTAATTCAAGAGAATTAGTCATACAAGTAATAAATACCATTACCTATAAATTCGGAAAACCATTCACAACTCTTCAAGACCTTGATATTTTCTGCTATGTTACTGTATTATCTAATTGTTTGGATTTATAATATCTATGTATCTGATCTTCCATGAAAATGTACAAAACCACTTATTAAAGCATGCACTTTTAAAGAAGTGCTAAAGAATTAGGGCATTATAATATGCTTTTAAATGTTCTAATTTCTATTTTAATATAAGATATTTTATGCAGATGTTCAGCTACAAGATGGTGATTTTCCCTGAATTTTTATATGTAGCAGACACCTGGAGACTTTCAAAAAATCTAATTCAGTATAATTCCCTCATGTTTGGAATCAAAGGAGATAACTAGATCTTATTTTTACCTTATTAGTTGTTTTCGGTTTTCCCAAAACTCCAGAATCCTTTAGAAGTTTTTCTTGTTTGAATTCTTCTTGTTTTTGGAAGAGTTCAGCCTTAAGGTCTACCAACTAGAATAAAACCAATAAGCAAATAAAAATAATGGGTTAATTCTAATGAGTGACTACATTTCGCAGTTATTGAATTC
>NW_024084168.1:0-1971 GCF_003009895.1 Hyaena hyaena | reverse complement strand
GAGTCACAGACTGAAACAGGCTCCAGGCTCTGAGCTGGCAGTCAGCACAGAGCCCGACGCGGGGCTCGAACCCACGAACCGCGAGATCATGACCTAAGCGAAAGTCGGACGCTTAACCGACTAAGCCACCCAGGCGACCCTGGAACTCATTTCTTATTTCTTACTACATTCAACCTGAAATTTTTTTTCTTGGACTGTCCATTTCATATTTGTGTTGAGAAGGAGCAGTGTCCATAAGAATTTGAGCTATAAGAATGTTCCTTCAGACCCAGGGTCACACACATAAGGGAGATTTTAGGCTGTAATTTTGTGTTCTCAGCTCAGATTTCCTGCTTGCAGTCTGTTCAGTCACTCTCCTCTCCACTTACATAACAAGAGAAAATATCCTTCAGAAGGTCTGTGTCCTGTGTGGTTCCTCTGGAAGTCCAGATGGGTGGAAGAACCATTTCCTGATACGCTCCATCCCACTCCATGCTCAGGAGGCCCCTTAGCTTACCCTCCTTCAGTTTCTCAGAGTAGAGGCATCCTTTCTTCTGAATATTCCACACCTGTGTGACCTTCACTAACCCTGGACTAGTTTTCTATTTTAGGATCCATGTTTCAGAGGTCAGCTGCTTAAATAAAGCTTGCATTTCCCCTTTATTATTGTCCTTGTTGTTTTGAGGTGATAGAGGAGAAGAGGAAGTAATGTTTCCCACCACACTAATCCTAGAGTTTTGGCCCATCCTTATAAATAATCGCTAGGGTCACTGACAAGACTAACACTCTCTGATTCTATTGCCAAGCTATTCAACAATAAAAACTGCTGAAATTTTTTTTTGGGGGGGGTCACATGTCCTTTAAATGGCAGTTTCCTGGGAGTATTCATCGGCCAGGGTGTCCTCAATGGAAGTAACAATCCAAAGTTTAACAAATATGGCTTTCAGGCATAACATAACTCTGTCAAATAATCACCACCAAAACCCGTCACCTCTTCTGTCCATGGTTGTGACTCTGGGACCGACTGTCAGGGGCGCCATTGCTAAAGGCGCCCTTCTTTGTAGAAGTCAGAAACTTCACTGTTATTGAAATATATTTGAAAGTTTAAGTTAGACAAAACCAGATGTGATTAAAAAATGAAACTTACAATCATGATTGTATGTGGGTTAAATGTCTCATCATTGCTTATGTTACCTTGTGATAATCTACAAGTTCTAGACACGTGAGGTTCTTGCACAGAAACTGGAGTAGTAACACTGTTAGTAAAAGCATTTCATTGATGGAATCAGACATTGAAATGTATTTTGAATTGCAGAGCATAATTATTCATTTGATCTTATATTAATATTACTTCAAATACATGATGGTTTTAACTTCGATGCAGAATTGAAAAAGAAGTGGTTAATTATGGAAACTTCTGGGATTTTTTTAATGAACCTCCTTGGATAATTTTACAATAGACCTTAATTGCTAATGCGATAACCCAGTGTCCCTAAGGTCTTCCCGGACTCAACACATTTCATCATTGCTGTTTGGGGAAATGACGTGTGATCTTTCACATTGCAGGTTTCTCCTCTGAATCCTATAAATGGTACAGTTCTCCTTGGACAGGGACAGGAGTGTCTCCTGTATGATCCCAATGGCAAGTAGGCGAAATCTTGTAAGTAGTGAATAATTACATTTTCAGTCATATTTAGGTGAAGAGAGAAAGAAACATTTCCTACTTTTAAAAAGTTAGGTAATTTTCTCCAGAACATCCTTGGTAAAATCACTGTCATAGAAAATCTCACTAAGCTTGGGGCGCCTGGGTGGCTTAGTCGGTTAAGCGTCCGACTTTCGCTTGGGTCATGATCTCGCGGTTTGTGGGTTCGAGCCCCGCGTCGGGCTCTGTGCTGACTGCCAGCTCAGAGCCTGGAGCCTGTTTCAGAGTCTGTCACTCCCTCCCTCTCTGACCCTCCCCTGCTCACGCTGTCTCTCTCTCTCCTAGAAATA
>NW_024084167.1:0-1972 GCF_003009895.1 Hyaena hyaena | reverse complement strand
TTCCTTCCTTCCTTCCTTCCTTCCTTCCTTCCTTCCTTCCTTCCTTCCTTCCTTCCTTCCTTCCTTTTCTTGCCCTAATGCCCTGGCTAAGACTCCTGGCACAATGCTTCTGGCATGGAAAAAGTATACACCCTGTTATATTAAAAATCTTATGGATAAGTAATTTGGCCTTTCATCACGAAAGTATGATGTTAACTAAATATTTCCTTGTAGATGCCCTTTATCAGCTTAAAGAGTTTCCTTTTTTTCCTAATTTCCTCAGTTTTTATCATGAATACATGTTAAATTTGTCAAATGCTGTTTGTGCATGATAAATAGTTATAAATATGTGGTTTACCTTTTTAATCTATTAATATGATTAATTACATAAAATGCTATTTAAGTTTTGAGTTGGTCTTACATCACAGGATAAATCACACTTGGTTGTTATATACTATTCTTTTTATATCTGAATTTGAATTGCTAATATTGTGTGGAGGAATTTTGTGGCTATGTTCATGAGGGAAATTGGTCTCTAGTTTTCTTTTCTTGTACCATCTTTTGGCATCAGGGTAATTCTGCTCTCAGAAAATAAGTTTGGAAGTATTTTCTCCCTTAGTTTCCTGGAAAATATTGTTGTAGAATTGGTGTTATTCTTTCTTCAAAAGTTTGGTAGAATTCACCATTGAAAACATCTGGAACTGAAGATTTCCTTTTTGGAAAATTATATACTATGAATTCTATTTCTTTAATAGACATAGGTTTGTTCATGTTATCTACCTCTTTGGCGAGTTTTAGTATTTTCTGACTTTCAAGGAATTGATCCACTTCATCTACACTGTTGAATGTATGTTCTTGGCTTTTAATTATTACCATTTTAATGTCTGTAATAACATATCCTCTTTTGTTGGTGATAGTAATAATTGTGTCTCTTTTCTTGCTTCTTGGGTCATTTTAGATAGAAATTTAACAACTTTATTAATCATTTCTAAGAAACAGCTTTTAATTTCATTGGCTTTTTCTTTAAAAAATTTTTTTAAATGTTTATTTATTTTTGAGAGAGAGAGAGAAAGAGAGAGAGACAGAGTGTGGGTGAGGGGCAGAGAGAGAGACAGCAAATCTGAAGGAGACTCCAGGCTCTGAACTATCGGCACACAGCCCGACACAGGGCTTGAACCCAGGAGTGGTGAGATCATGAACTGAGCCAAAGTCGGACATTCAACCGACTGAGCCACCCAGGCGCTTCTTCATTGGCTTTTTCTTTATGTTGTTTCATATTCTACTTATTTCTGATCATACCTTTATTATTTATTTTTTATGATCTTTTTGGTTTAATACTGCTATTCACTTTCTAGTTTTTTAAGGTGAAAATTTAAATTGTTTAGTACAGACATTTCTTCATTTCTAATGTAAGCATTTAGTGCTATAAATTTCCTTCAGAGCCTAGATATAGCTTCATTCCATACATTTTCACCTACTGCATTTTAGTTCAGTTCAAAACACTTTATAATTTCCCTTAAGTCTTCATCTTTGATCTCATGAATTATTTATATGAACGTTTTTATTTGGAGATTTTTCAGAATTCTGTTATTGATTTTTGGTTTAATCTTACTATTGTCAGAGAATATACTTTGTATGAATTCAATTCTTTTACATTTACTAAGATTTGTTTTATGAGATGGACTTTGGTGTATCTTTTTAATTATTTAATATTTATTCATTTAAAACAGTTTTTTTCTAATGTTTTTTATTTATTTCTGAGAGAGAGAAAGAGAGTGTGATAGGGGAGGGACAGAGAGAGGGGGAGACTGAGAATCTGAAGCAGGCTTCAGGCTCTGAGCTAGCTGTCAGCACAGAGCCTGCTGCGGGGCTCAAACCCATGAACAGTGAGGTCATGACCTGAGCCGAAGTCGGAGCCTAACCAACTGAGCCACTCAGGCACCCCTAATATTTAGGCATTTTTGAGAAACAGAGAGAGAACACAAGCAGGGGA
>NW_024084166.1:0-1973 GCF_003009895.1 Hyaena hyaena | reverse complement strand
GCAGTAACTTAGACTCAAAAGATCTTAGTAACTTAGATCAAAGTAACTTAGACCCATAGAGATCTTAGAGCCACAGAGTTGATCTTCATCTATGATTAGTACATGGTGATAGTTTCACAGGATAGGAAAATCAGGCCGGCAGTAGATGGGTAAAATGTTATTTAGGGCTATGTTTTTAATAAAAAATGGATGTGTAAAAATTAGGATTTGGGAATAAGAAAAGTAACAAGCCCATCATGGAGTTACTTATGTTAAGGCCCCATGTCACCAAACCTAGTTTCATTCCTACAGGAATGTAACCTTTAACCAGTCAACAAAGAATTTCCTAGTAAATGCTAGAAATTTTACTAATAGGCCCCTCCCATTCCCCTCAAGGAGGCAATCTTGCCTAAATAAGATATTTCAGGCCACTATTTTGTTAACTTTTAACTTTTTATTTTTTTAAGCTTTTGTATTTTGAGAGAGACTGAAAGAGAGCACATGCAAGGGAGGAGCAGTGACGGAGGGAGACAGAGAATCCCATGACAACAAGGTTATGATCTGGGCCAGTATCAAGAGTCAGACACTTAGCCAAGCCACGTGTGCACCCCAAGAATGTGGAGTTTTAAAGGTTAGTAAGCTCGGCTGGGATACAGCCCTGAGGGCACTGCCCTACTCCTGGAGAGAAGGCAGGCAAACTACTTGCAGGCATATGGCATAGAAACAGTAATCTGTACAACACCTGGTGCACATAGTGGGGAGATTATACACTCTTCTTGGAGTGAATCCTGAGAGAAAGGGTTCCCAAAGATGCCTCTCTAGGGACAAAGAAGCTGGGTGGTACCATTTCCCTCCTCTGCCCCCCCAGGATAAACACAGAGCCACCTGATGGAAACAATGTAATTCCCACGCTGGCTGCTTGGCACCCCCCTGCGCTCTGGTGAGAGTGCCTTTCTAGGTTGAGCTTGGCTCAAGTCCCAATGGAGCTGACCCCTTCCCCAGAAGACCAGCAGAATCCCCTAACCACACCACCTCTGTTGACCAGACAGTTCTGCAGCGGTTCAATTCTATGTGGCAGTTGTTTCAAGCCTCATTTAGCAAGCCGATGGGAGCACACCTAGTTAAAATTCACCACATTCTGGCCAAGGACCCACTGCCCATATCAAGCAAGAGCAGCCTCTGTAGACAACTAGCCTGAAGGATAGTGCAGCCAGAACACAAAACAGTGCATGCAACACACCCCAGAGACACTCCTTGAAGTGTCAGGCCCTGGATACTAGATGACTTCCTTTTCATAAAGCTATTAATTTCACAGGCAGTTAACATAATGACCTTTTTGTCACACACAGAAGGCAATAGTCAGATAAAATGCCAAGACAGAGAAATGAATCTCAAATGAAAGAACAAGATAAGGTCATGGCCAGAGAAATGAAAGGAACCCTTCCAAACGCATCCTATGAGGCCACCATTGCCTTGGGTCTAAACTGGACAATGACCGCACTAAACGGAGAACCGCAGACCAATTTCCCTGATAAATCTGGATGCAAAAGTTCTCAACAAAAATTAGCAAATCAGATCCAACAATACATAAAAAGAATTAGCCACCACAATGAAGTAGGATTTATTCCTGGGATGCAGCACTGATTCAATATCTGTAAATCAGTTGATGTGATACATCACATTAATAAAAGAAAGAATAAGAACAACAATTCTCTAAATAGATGCATAAAAAGCATCGGACAAAATATAGCATCATTTCTTGATTAAAAAAAAAAACAGGGGCGTCTGCATGGCTCAGCCGTTTGAGCATCTGACTTCGGCTCAGATCATGATCTCACCGCTGGTGGGTTCGAACCCCACATCAGGCTCTGTGCTGACAGCTCAGAGACTGGAGCTTGCTTTGGAGTCTGTGTCTCCCTCTCTCTCTGCCCATCTACCACTTGCACTCTGTCTCTCTCTCAAAAATGAATAAATATTTAAAAAGTTTAAAAAAA
>NW_024084165.1:0-1973 GCF_003009895.1 Hyaena hyaena | reverse complement strand
GTTCGTGGGTTCGAGCCCCGCGTCGGGCTCTGTGCTGACTGCCAGCTCAGAGCCTGGAGCCTATTTCAGAGTCTGTGATTCCCTCTCTCTCTGACCTTCCCCTGTTCACGCTGTCTCTCTCTCTCTCTCCTAGAAATAAAAATTAAAAAAAAAATAAAAAATAAAAAATAAAATTAAAAAAATAAATTTAAATACACGATCAATTTTAAGTTAGTTTTTATGTGGAGTTGTAAGGTGTAATTTGAGGATTTTTCTTGTTGTTGTTGTTTCGGCCTGTGGATGTCTCTTCTAGCTTCACTTGTTGAAAAGACGTTGAGCTGCTTTTACACCTTTGTCAACAATCTGCTGGCTGTACTTGTGTTGCTTTGTTTCTGTGGCTTTTATTCTGCCTCTCCCCACGCCATTTGTTTGCTGTAGCTCTCCAAGTCTTGAAATTAACAAGGGTGATTTTTCCCACTTTGGCAATTTTTAGAATTGTTAGAGCTATTTTAGTTCAATTGCCCTGCCACATAAATTTTAGACTGATTTTGTCTACATCTCCATAAAAATCTTCCTGGGATTCTGATAAAAATTATGTTAAACTAGTATATCAATTTGGGGAGAACTGACATCTTTACTTTGTTGAGTCTTTCAATTAATCTACATGATATGTCTCTCCATTTATTTAGATCTTCTCTTTCATTAGTTGCATTAGTTCATTGAGTAACAGAGGATGTGGTGGACACCCTTGCCTTGTTTCTGATCTTATGGGAAAAGCATTTATCTTGTTCGAGTTTCAATCAGCTGATTCAATCTGTTGTGGGTTTTTATTTTGGTCATATTTCGGAAATTTCAGCCATTATTTCCTTGAGTAGTTTCTCAGCCCTAACTTCTTTCTTCTTCCCTTTTGACACTTTCAAGATAAAAATGCAAGATTTTTCCTTATTTTATTTTTAATTCCAGTATAATTAATATACAGTGTAACATTAGTTTCAGGTGTACAATATAGTGATTCAGCAATTCTATACATTACTCAGTGCTATTCACGAAAAGTGTACTCTTTAATCCCCCATCATCTATTTCATCCACACTCCCCCATCCCCCTGGTAAAATAACCATCAGTTTTTTTCTCTATATTTAACAAAATGTTAGATTTTTATTATAGTTTCGTCAGACTTTCAAGCTCTGTTCGTGTCTTCTGTTCGTAATTCTATTTCTTTCTGTTGTTAAGACTAGTTAATTGTTATTGTCTGTCTTCCAGGTCACCGATTCTTTCCTCTGTTGTCTCTATTCCCCTGATAAATCTACCCTTGAGTGTTTTATTTTGGTCATTTTAATTTTAATCTAGATATTTTTAGTTCTAAAATATATTTGGTTCTTCTTTATATCTTCTATTTCTTTGCCAGGACTTGCTGTTTTTTAAATTTAAGTGTTTTCATACTTAGATGTTCAAGTGCGTTAATGAAGACTGCTTTAAAATCCCTGCCAGATAATTTTAATGTCTGTGCCATCTTAGTGCTGGCCTCTTTGGATTGTCTTTTCTTATTCAGTGTAAGAAATCACTGGTTCTTAATATGATGAGTGGTTTTCGGTTGAAGCTTGGGAATATTGGGCATTATGTTATAAGATTCTGATCCTATTTAAATCTTGTGTTTTAGGAGATCTCCTCTGACCCTGCTCCATGGTTAAGGAGGGGGAGTGCCTTTTTATTGCAAAAAGGGGGTAAAATTCCAAGTTCTCCATTCAGACTCTGTTGACATCTGGAGAGAAGAGGCTCCTCATTATTGTTGGGTGGGGGTAAAAGTTCAGGTCTAGACCTCCTTTGAGATCACCCTATCTGAGAGGAGGAGGGGAACCTTAGTTTTCTCCCCATGTAGCAGCCGCTGACATTGGGGTGGAAGGGTGTTCGTTAATGCTGAGCAGTGGATGTAAATTTTTTTTTTTTTACAAATAGTTTATTGTCAAATTAGTTTCCACATAACGCTCAGTGCTCA
>NW_024084164.1:0-1973 GCF_003009895.1 Hyaena hyaena | reverse complement strand
CGAGGTGAGTCTAGTGGGAAAAAAGAAAGAGCAGCCGAAACTGCTCAAGACACTGTCCCTGTCGCTGGAGAAGAGAAAAACCTCAGCCCAGGACAGAGAGGGATCCGGTTTCCTGCTGTCCAGCTGACCCTAGCCGGGACTCAGCTGTCCCAGGCGACCCTGGGAGAAATTGCTCCTCACTAGCCACCTCGACCTGGAGGGGGTCACTGCGCACCTGAAGCTGTGCCTTTGTGTTTCTGGCTAGGCTGGATCCCCATGGGGTAGGCGAGAAGCTTGAAACTGCTCTGAGGGACCCCCCTGCCAGGATATATTTCGGGCAATATCAATGGGGTGCCCGGACTAACATCTGGAAATGAGGCCTGGCTTGGGATATAGAGCACGACCCACCTTGGCTACACCTGCAGAACAGGGAGATCAGACCCAAAAGAGTGAGTTGTGATGCTTGGATCAAGAAAGGAATGGGGCGCTGCTATTTTTCTCCCCACAACCACCAAGGCGGAACCTCAGGAAGCATGAGCATGGAGGCTAAGACCTGCCTACACCAAACCACACCCATCTCCACTGGAGAGCTGCCTTTTTTTTTTTTTTTTTTTTTTAACCTGAATCTGGAGCAAGACTAACATGGATGCACTTCCCTGATTAATTCTGGTCACTGGCTTGCTTAAACAGTCACATTTAATCCATTCTCTAGATATATATTCTACACCTCCACTGCTATCTTTTTTATCTTTCTCTGGAGTAATCAGACTATATAGTTTCTCTAAGTAGCATTATCTTTATTTCTTTCTCCTGGCATCTAACCATATTCCCCTCTTTCTCTCTCTGAATTAAGCCCCTTAGTCTCTCTGCCTGCTCATTTCATTTTGAATTTCTCTTCCTACCCGCCCTGTCATTTCTTTCTTTGTATATGCTCTTCCATCAGCAATGCGTACACCCTGCTCATATTTGTAGCTGGGAATACTGATTCTATCCTTTTAGACTGTCCATTGTGTATTGGGCTTTTTCTTTTTTCTTTACTCTTCTTCTTTTTTATTTTTTATGTATTTTTATTTTTATTATTTGTCTTCCCTGATTCCTCTTTTTTTTTTTTTTTTGTCCCTTCCTTTTTTCTTTTTCTTTTTCCCTTTCGGTTTGGGTGTTTCTTCGATTTGTCTGTGTGATTGTGTGCCTTTGTTCCCTGTGTATTTGTCTGTCTGTTTCCTTTTCCAGGGCTACTTCAAGAAACAAGCCAAAGTACACATGGTGGAAAGTACCAATTACAGTTACGAGTATGGAAATAAAATATCCAAAGGCTTAAAAAGAGAGACCAAGAGACACCATACAAAGAACACTTCTTGAACGGACAAGCCCTAGACAATCAAAGAGCCTTCTTTGGTACAGCAGCACTCGCAGGTGCAGAGTGCATAACAAGTTTTTAAAATTAACAAGAGATAGAAAGATAACCAAAATGACGAAATGGAAGAACTCTCCTCCAAAGAAATTCCAGGAAGAAATGACTGCTAAAGAACTACTCAAAACAGATATACGCAACATAACTGAACATTAATTTAGAACAATAGTCATAACAATAATTTCTGGACTTGAAAAAGGCACGGAAGACATCAGAGAAACTATTGCTACAAAGACTATGGAGTATAAAAATAGTTATGATTAATTAAAAAATGCCATAAATGAGATACATAATAAAATGGACGCATCCATTGAAGAGGCAGAAAGGAGAATAAGTGATTTAGAAGACACAATTATAGCAAAAGAGGAAGCTGAGATAAAAAGAGATAAACTGATCCAGAAACATGAAAGAATAGTTCGAGAGCTCAGCGATACAATCAAACGGAACAATAGCAGTATCACAGGAATTCCAGAAGAGGAAGAGAGAGGGAAAGGCTCTGAAGGAGTCCTTGAAAAAATTATAGCAGAGAACTTCCTAATATCGGAAAGGAAACAGACATTGAAATCCAAGAGGCACAGAGTAC
>NW_024084163.1:0-1974 GCF_003009895.1 Hyaena hyaena | reverse complement strand
TAAGGTCCAAAAGAACTCTTTCAATAAGGAAAAATTTGAGGTGAAAAGAAGGCATCGTGTAATGGCTTAGTCTCTGTTGGTATACGTGAAGTAATGGTGCATCTTAGAGTTGACTGTATTTTCCATTCACTGAAATACAGTATTAATTTAGTGAAGGCTATGTAAGACTCAGTAGGGTTTGTGTGTTCTCTTGCTTAATTTTAAGCCAAATAAATGTAACAAAACTGCATGTAACTATAGTGTTACCACTACAGAATACTCAGCAATTTTTTTTCTCTTTAAATGCTTATTTATTTTTGAGAGAGAGTGAGAACAGGGAGTGGCAGAAAGAGAGGGAAGAGAGAGTCCCAAGCAGGCGCTGCACTGTCAGCGGAGTCTGATGTGGGGCTCCAACGCACGAAAAATGAGATCATGACCCGAGCCAAAATCAAGAGTCAAATGCCACCCAGGTGCCCCAGACCCAGCATTTTTTACTGTGAAAAATAATAAATGTGTCCAGAAATTTAAGACTGTTTGGATTTACATAAAAGAGGGCAATATAAAAAAATTTTTCCAAATGACTCAAAACGCACTTGAAGGACAAGCGAAGCCCTGGGTGAGTTGAGGCATTGCAATTCCTGAATACTGGGTGTCGCACGCACATCTCAGGATGGGCCGGGCGGGCACGAGGCCTCTGGCAAGAGCACTTCCATACGCGTCCTGCCACACCGTGGGCTGTGCAGCCTTCAGACCTCAGCGGGAGCCACAATTGCCTGCTTTCCTCACCCAGCACTTCCCACATGTTCCCCACCAGACATGTTTCCTTCTGGCAATGACCTGCAGCTTGAAAACCCTAACTTCCTCTTCTCCACAGTTCAGAGGTTCCAGAATGACACCAACATGTCTGACTTCAATTAAAATAATGGAACTTTAGGTCTTAATTTATTTGCACTGTTGTGTACCCAGACCAGTGAGTAGACCAAGCGGAAAAAGAAATCCCTTTTCTTCTCTCACGTTTTTCTGGGACTTGTACAAAAGGTTGAGAAATGTAAATTGAGAGAAATTAATAAATTAGGGCATTGCCTGGCATTCTTTAATGTCAACTAGCAAAGCATACTACCAGAGCAGTAGTTTTGAATGGGTCTCAGTTCAGAAAACTCGCAGAACTTTCTCCAATAGACAGTGCCTACAGGTTTTGACTCAGTTGATTTGGTTATCACCCTTGAGAAGGTTCTCAAACTTGGTTCCATGATAAAATCACCTGGTCGGGGGGAGTGGTTAAAAATTCAGAAGGCCAGGGGCACCTGCGTGGCTCAGCCAGTTGAGCGACTGAGACTTGATTTCAGCTCAGGTCATGATCTCACAGTTCATGAGCCTGAGCCCCACCCTGGGCTCTGTGCGGACAGCACGGAGTCTGCTTTGGATTCTCTCTCTCCCTCTCTCTCTTAAAATAAACAAACTTAAAAAAATCCAGAAGGCCAGGCTGCACCCCAGACCAATTACATCAAAACCTCTAAGGATGGGACGCAGGCATCTATGTTTTTAGGCTCCCTCGTGATTTTGGTGTACAGCCATCAATGAGAAGCACTATTCCAGAATGGCCCTGTCCAGAACAGAAGCTGGTACTGAGCACTTGAAATGTGGCTGGTCCACGTGGAAACGTGCTTCAAGTGTGAGAAGCATACCAAATTCCAAAGACTTAGGAACAAACAAATGTCACATTTCTTGTGAATAAGTTTTTATACTGATTACATGAAATGACAATTCTTTGGCTCTATGGGTTTAGACAGAATCATGTAATTTCACCTGTTTCCTTTTTTCTTTTTTAAGGCAGCTGTTTACAAAATGTAAAATTGGTTCAGCACCCGATTCTTTATGTGGGCTCAGGTCATGACCTCACCGTTCGTTACATCAAGCCCCAAGTTTCAGGCTCTTCTGACAGTGCAGAGCCTACTTGGGATTCTCTCTCTCTCTCTCTCTCTCTCTCTCTCTCTC